>NC_052323.1:27312206-27434706 GCF_016432855.1 Salvelinus namaycush
AGAGAGAGAGAGCTGGATAGAGACAGCAGGGATGGAGGGAGACAGCATGGATAGAGAGCAGAGAGATAGCTGAACGGAGAAAGCAGGGATAGAGAGAGAGAGGATGGGATAGAGCAGGGATAGAGAGAGAGAGAGAGCTGGAGGAAGATGGTAGGGTTTGATAGAGATAGCTGCTGGGATAGAGAGGGAGAGAGCAGGAGGAAGATGGTAGGGTTTGATAGAGATAGCTGCTGGGATAGAGAGAGAGAGAGAGGAGGAAGATGGTAGGGTTTGATAGAGATAGCTGCTGGGATAGAGAGAGAGAGAGCTGGAGGAAGTGGTAGGGTTTGATAGAGATAGCTGCTGGGATAGAGAGAGAGAGAGCTGGAGGAAGATGGTTGGGTTTGATAGAGATAGCTGCTGGGATAGAGAGAGAGAGAGAGAGCTGGAGGAAGATGGTAGGGTTTGATAGAGATAGCTGCTGGGATAGAGAGAGAGAGAGCTGGAGGAAGATGGTAGGGTTTGATAGAGATAGCTGCTGGGATAGAGAGAGAGAGAGCTGGAGGAAGATGGTAGGGTTTGATAGAGATAGCTGCTGGGATAGAGAGAGAGAGAGAGAGCTGGAGGAAGATGGTAGGGTTTGATAGAGATAGCTGCTGGGATAGAGAGAGCTGGAGGAAGATGGTAGGGTTTGATAGAGATAGCTGCTGGGATAGAGAGAGAGAGAGCTGGAGGAAGATGGTAGGGTTTGATAGAGATAGCTGCTGGGATAGAGAGAGAGAAGAGCTGGAGGAAGATGGTAGGTTTTGATAGAGATAGCTGCTGGGATAGAGAGAGAGAGAGCTGGAGGAAGATGGTAGGGTTTGATAGAGATAGCTGCTGGATGAGAGAGAGAGAGCTGGAGGAAGATGGTAGGGTTTGATAGAGATAGCTGCTGGGATAGAGAGAGAGAGAGCAGGAGGAAGATGGTAGGGTTTGATAGAGATAGCTGCTGGGATAGAGAGAGAGAGAGCTGGAGGAAGATGGTAGGGTTTGATAGAGATAGCTGCTGGGATAGAGAGAGAGAGAGCAGGAGGAAGATGGTAGGGTTTGATAGAGATAGCTGCTGGGATAGAGAGAGAGAGAGAGCTGGATGGAGACAGAAGGGATAGAGAGAGAGAGAGCTGGATGGAGACAGAAGGGATAGAGAGAGAGAGGATGGGATAGAGCAGGGATAGAGAGAGAGAGAGCTGGAGGAAGATGGTAGGGTTTGATAGAGATAGCTGCTGGGATAGAGAGAGAGAGAGCAGGAGGAAGATGGTAGGGTTTGATAGAGATAGCTGCTGGGATAGAGAGAGAGAGAGCAGGAGGAAGATGGTAGGGTTTGATAGAGATAGCTGCTGGGATAGAGAGAGAGAGAGAGCTGGAGGAAGAAAACAGGGATGAGAGAGACAGCATTGATAGAGAGAGAGAGCTGGATGGAGACAGAAGGGATAGAGAGAGAGAGCTGGATGGAGACAGAAGGGATAGAGAGAGAGAGATGGATGGAGACAGAAGGGATAGAGAGAGAGAGAGAGAGATGGATGGAGACAGAAGGGATAGAGAGAGAGAGAGAGCTGGATGGAGACAGAAAGGATAGAGAGAGAGAGAGAGAGAGAGCTGGATGGAGACAGAAAGGATAGAGATAGAGAGAGAGAGAGCTGGATGGAGACAGAAGGGATAGAGAGAGAGAGATAGAGAGAGAGCTGGATGGAGACAGAAAGGATAGAGAGAGAGAGAGAGAGCTGGATGGAGACAGAAGGGATAGAGAGAGAGAGAGAGAGCTGGATGGAGACAGAAAGGATAGAGAGAGAGAGAGCTCGATGGAGACAGAAAGGATAGAGAGAGAGAGAGAGAGCTGGATGGAGACAGAATGGATAGAGAGAGAGAGAGCTGGATGGAGACAGAAGGGATAGAGAGAGAGAGAGAGAGAGAGAGAGAGAGAGAGAGAGAGAGAGAGCTGGATGGAGCCAGAAAGGATAGAGAGAGAGAGAGAGCTGGATGGAGACAGAAGGGATAGAGAAAGAGAGCGAGAGAGAGAGCTGGATGGAGACAGAAAGGATAGAGAGAGAGAGAGAGAGAGAGAGAGCTGGATGGATACAGAAGGGATAGAGAGAGAGAGCTGGATGGAGACAGAAGGGATAGAGAGAGAGAGGATGGGATAGAGCAGGGATAGAGAGAGAGAGCTGGATGGAGACAGAAGGGATAGAGAGAGACAGAGAGCTGGAGGGAGACAGAAGGGAGAGAGAGAGACAGAGAGCTGGAGGGAGACAGAAGGGAGAGCTCTTCAAGGGAACAATAGGTGTCTGTCCAAGATCAGAGTTGCCTATAGGCTGAGTGGCAGGAGGGTAATAGAAAATGTGATAAATCAGATTATAGAGGAAAGCAGAGTTTTGTTTTTCTTCCCTTTACTTTATTTTTGTAACTCCAGCTTGTAGGGGAGAAAGAGCGAGAGAGAGGAGAGGGAGGGAGAGAGGGGAGAAAGAGCGAGAGAGAGGAGAGGGAGGGAGAGAGGGGAGAAAGAGCGAGAGAGAGGAGAGGGAGGGAGAGAGGGGAGAAAGAGCGAGAGAGAGGAGAGGGAGGGAGAGAGGGAGGGGAGAAAGAGCGGGAGAGGGGAGAGGGAGGGAGAGAGGGGAGAAAGAGCGAGAGAGAGGAGAGGGAGGGAGAGAGGGGAGAAAGAGCGAGAGAGAGGAGAGGGAGGGAGAGAGGGGAGAAAGAGCGAGAGAGGGAGAGGAGGGAGAGAGGGGAGAAAGAGCGAGAGAGGAGGGAGGGAGGGGAGAGGGGAGAAAGAGCGAGAGAGAGGAGAGGAGGGAGAGAGAGGAGGGGAGAAAAGAGCGGGAGAGGGGAGAGGGAGGGAGAGAGGGGAGAAAGAGCGGAGAGGGGAGAGGGAGGAGAGAGGGGGAGAAAGAGCGAGAGAGAGGAGAGGGGGGAGAGAGGAGAAAGAGCGAGAGAGAGGAGAGGGAGGGAGAGAGGGGAGAAAGAGCGGAGAGAGATGAGAGGGAGGGAGAGAGGGAGGGGAGAAAGAGCGGGAGAGGGGAGAGGGAGGAGAGGAGGGAGAAAGAGCGAGAGAGGGGAGAGGGAGAGGAGAGAGGGGAGAAAGAGCGAGAGAAGGAGAGGAGGGAGAGAGGGGAGAAAGAGCGAGAGAGAGGAGAGGGAGGGAGAGAGGGGAGAAAGAGCGAGAGAGAGGAGAGGGAGGGAGAGAGGGGAGAAAGAGCGAGAGAGGGGAGGGAGGGAGAGAGGGGAGGGGAGAAAGAGCGAGAGAGAGGAGAGGGAGGGAGAGAGGGGAGAAAGAGCGAGAGAGAGGAGAGGGAGGAGGAGAGGGAGGGGAGAAGAGCGGGAGAGGGGAGAGGGAGGGAGAGAGGGGAGAAAGAGCGAGAGAGAGGAGAGGAGGGAGAGAGGGAGGGAGAAAGAGGGGAGAGGGGAGAGGGAGGGAGAGAGGGGAGAAAGAGCGAGAGAGAGGAGAGGGAGGGAGAGAGGGGAGAAAGAGCGAGAGAGAGGAGAGGGAGGGAGAGAGGGGAGAAAGAGCGAGAGAGAGGAGAGGGAGGGAGAGAGGGAGGGGAGAAAGGCGGGAGAGGGGAGAGGAGGGAGAGAGGGAGAAGAGCGGAGAGAGGAGAGGGAGGGAGAGAGGGGAGAAAGAGCGAAGAGAGAGAGGGAGGGAGAGAGGGGAGAAAGAGCGAGAGAGAGGAGAGGGAGGAGAGAGGGGATGAAGGACGAGAGAGAGGAGAGGGAGGGAGAGAGGGAGGGGAGAAAGGCGGGAGAGGGAGAGGGAGGGAGAGAGGGGAGAAAGAGCGAGAGAGAGGAGAGGAGGGAGAAGGGGGAAAGAGCGAGAGAGAGGAGAGGGAGGGAGAGAGGGGAGAAAGAGCGAGAGGGGGAGAGGGAGGGAGAGAGGGAGAAAGAGCGAGAGAGGGAGAGGGAGGAGAGAGGGGAGAAAGAGCGAGAGAGAGGAGAGGGAGGAGAGAGGAGGGGGAGAAAGAGAGGGGAGAGGGGAGAGGGAGGGAGAGAGGGGAGAAAGAAGCGAGAGAGAGGAGAGGGAGGGAGAGAGGGGAGAAAAGAGCGAGAGAGAGAGAGGGAGGGAGAGAGGGGAGAAAGAGCGAGAGAGAGGAGAGGGAGGGGAGAGAGGAGGGGAGAAAGAGGGGGGCGGGAGAGGAGGGAGGAGAGAGGGGAAGAGGGAGAGGGGAGGGAGGAGAGAGGGGAGAAAGAGCGAGAGAGAGGAGGGAGGGGAGGAGGGAGAAAGAGCGAGAGAGAGGAGAGGGAGGGAGAGAGGGGAGAAAGAGCGAGAGAGGAGAGGGAGGGAGAGAGGGGAGAAAGAGCGAGAGAGAGGAGAGGGAGGGAGAGAGGGGAGAAAGAGCGAGAGAGAGGAGAGGGAGGGAGAGAGGAGGGGAGAAAGAGCGGGAGAGGGGAGAGGGAGGGAGAGAGGGGAGAAAGAGCGAGGGGGGAGAGGGAGGGAGAGAGGGGAGAAAGAGCGAGAGAGAGGAGAGGGAGGGAGAGAGGGGAGAAAGAGCGAGAGAGAGGAGAGGGAGGGAGAGAGAGAGGGGAGAAAGAGCGAGAGAGAGGAGAGGGAGGGAGAGAGGAGAGAAAGAGCGAGGAGGGGAGAGGGAGGGAGAGAGAGGGAGAAAGAGCGAGGAGAGAGGAGAGGGAGGGAGAGAGGGAGAAAGAGCGAGAGAGAGGAGAGGGAGGGAGAGAGGGAGGGGAGAAAGAGCGGGAGAGGGGAGGGGAGGGAGAGAGGGGAGAAAGAGCGAGAGAGAGGAGAGGGAGGAGAGAGGGAGGGGAGAGAAAGAGGGGGAGAGGGGGGGAGGGAGAGAGGGGAGAAAGAGCGAGAAGAGAGGAGGGGAGGGAGAGAGGGGAGAAAGAGCGAGAGAGATGAGAGGGAGGAGATGGGAGAGAGGGGAGAAAGAGCGAGAAGAGGAGAGGGAGGGGAGAGAGGGGAGAAAGAGCGGGAGAGGGGAGAGGGAGGGAGAGAGGGATGAGAAGAGCGAGAGAGAGGGAGGAGGAGAGAGGGGAGAAGAGCGAGAGAGAGGAGGGGAGAGGAGAGAGGGGAGAAAGAGCGAGAGAGAGGAGAGGGAGGGAGAGAGGGAGAAAGAGCGAGAGAGAGGAGAGGGAGGGAGAGAGGGAGGGGAGGGAGAGAAAGAGCGGGAGAGGGGAGAGGGAGGGAGAGAGGGGAGAAAGAGCGAGAGAGAGAGAGAGGAGAGGGAGGGAGGAGGGGAGAGGGGGAGAAAGAGCGAGAGAGAGGAGAGGGAGGGAGAGAGGGGAGAAAGAGCGAGAGAGGGGAGAGGGAGGGAGAGAGGGGAGAAAGAGCGAGAGAGAGGAGAGGGAGGGAGAGAGGGGAGGAAGAGCGAGAGAGAGGGGAGGGAGGGAGGAGGGGGGGAGAAAGAGCGGGAGAGGGGAGAGGGAGGGAGAGAGGGAGAGAAACAGAGAGAGGAGAGGAGAGGAGGGGGGGAGAGAGGGAGGGGGAAAGAGCGGGAGAGGGGGAGAGGGAGGGAGAGAGGGGAGAAAGAGCGAGAGAGGAGAGGGAGGGAGAGAGGGGAGAAAGAGCGAGAGAGAGGAGAGGGAGGAGAGAGGGGAGAAAGAGCGAGAGAGAGGAGGGAGGGAGAGGAGGGAGGGAGAAAGAGCGGGAGAGGGTAGAGGGGAGGGGAGAGAGGGGAGAAAGAGCGAGAGAGAGGAGAGGGAGGAGAGAGGGGGAAAGAGCGAGAGAGAGGAGAGGGAGGGAGAGAGGGGGAGAAAGACGGAGAGAGGGGAGAGGGAGGGGAGAGGGGAGAAAGAGCGAGAGAGAGGAGAGGGAGGGAGAAGGGGAGAAGAGCGAGAGAGAGGATGAGGGAGGGAGAGAGGGAGGGGGAGAAAGAGCGGGGAGAGGGGAGAGGGAGGGAGAGAGGGGAGAAAGAGCGAGAGAGAGGAGAGGGGAGGGAGAGAGGGGAGAGAAAGAGCGGAGAAGAGAGGGGAGAGGGAGGGAGAGAGGGGAGAAAGAGCGAGAGAGAGGAGAGGGAGGGAGAGAGGGGAGAAAGAGAGAGGAGAGGAGAGGAGGGAGGGAGGAGGGAGGGAGGGAGGGAGGGAGGGAGGAGAGAGGGGAGAAAGAGCAAGAGAGAGAGGGAGGGAGAGGGAGGGAGAGGGGAGAAAGGCGAGAGAGAGGAGAGGGGAGGGAGGAGAGGGGAGAAAGAGCGAGAGAGGGGAGAGGGAGGGAGAGAGGGGAGAGAAAGAGCGAGAGAGAGGAGAGGGAGGGAGAGAGGGGGGAGAAAGAGCGAGAGAGGAGAGGGAGGGAGAGAGAGGAGAGGGAGGGAGAGAGGGGAGAAAGAGCGAGAGAGAGGAGAGGGAGGGAGAGAGGGGAGAAAGAGCGAGAGAGAGAGGGAGGGAGAGAGGGGAGAAAGAGCGAGAGAGAGGAGAGGGAGGGGGAGAGGAGGAGAAAGAGAGAGGAGGAGGGAGGGAGAGAGGGGGAGAAAGGAGCGAGAGAGAGGAGAGGGAGGGAGAGAGGGGAGAAAGAGCGAGAGAGAGGAGAGGGAGGGAGAGAGGGGAGAAAGAGCGAGAGAGGAGAGGGAGGGAGAGAGGGGAGAGGGAGCGAGAGAGGAAGTCAAAGAGGACGCATAAAAGAAAATCCAAGGCTTAGTGAGTAGTAGTTAATAGTTAATACTAAATCATGGGGGACAGGACTTTTCTTGTGGTATAAATATCCCTTATCCATTCCCACGCAAAGCTGATTCGGCTGATCACATTAGTATTGTCAGGGTCTGTAGCTTTGTAGCAGCTCTCTGTATTGAAAGGGTCTGTATCTAGTTGTGTAGCATCTCGCTCTGTATTGTAAGGGTCTGTATCTAGCTGTGTAGCATCTCTCTCTCTCTGTGTATTGTAAGGGTCTGTATCTAGCTGTGTAGCAGGTCTCTCTGTATTGTAAGGGTCTGTATCTAGCTGTGTAGCATCTCTCTCTCTCTGTGTATTGTAAGGGTCTGTATCTAGCTGTGTAGTAGGTCTCTCTGTATTGTAAGGGTCTGTATCTAGCTGTTGTAGCATCTCTCTTCTCTCTGTATTGTAAGGGTCTGTATCTAGCTGTGTAGCATCTCTCTGTACTGTAGGGCATCATCTAGCTGTGTAGCAGCTCTCTGTATTGTAAGGGTCTGTATCTAGCTGTGTAGCAGGTCTCTCTCTCTCTCTGTATTGTAAGGGTCTGTATCTAGCTGTGTAGCAGGTCTCTCTGTATTGTAAGGGTCTGTATCTAGCTGTGTAGCAGGTCTCTCTGTATTGTAAGGGTCTGTATCTAGCTGTGTAGCATCTCTCTCTCTCTCTGTATTGTAACGGTCTGTATCTAGCTGTGTAGCATCTCTCTGTACTGTAAGGGCATCATCTAGCTGTGTAGCAGCTCTCTGTATTGTAAGGGTCTGTATCTAGCTGTGTAGCATCTCTCTCTCTCTGTATTGTAAGGGTCTGTATCTAGCTGTGTAGCATCTCTCTGTACTGTAAGGGCATCATCTAGCTGTGTAGCAGCTCTCTGTATTGTAAGGGTCTGTATCTAGCTGTGTAGCAGCTCTCTGTACTGTAAGGGCATCATCTAGCTGTGTAGCAGCTCTCTGTATTGTAAGGGTCTGTATCTAGCTGTGTAGCAGCTCTCTGTACTGTAAGGGCATCATCTAGCTGTGTAGCAGGTGCTTCTGTATTGTAAGGGTCTGTATCTAGCTGTGTAGCATCTCTCTCTCTCTGTATTGTAAGGGTCTGTATCTAGCTGTGTAGCATCTCTCTGTACTGTAAGGGCATCATCTAGCTGTGTAGCAGCTCTCTGTATTGTAAGGGTCTGTATCTAGCTGTGTAGCAGCTCTCTGTATTGTAAGGGTCTGTATCTAGCTGTGTAGCATCTCTCTGTACTGTAAGGGCATCATCTAGCTGTGTAGCAGCTCTCTGTATTGTAAGGGTCTGTATCTAGCTGTGTAGCAGGTCTCTCTCTCTCTCTGTATTGTAACTCATATTAAGCTGAGATCAGTGTTGAACACACCCAGGATAATCCAGTAGGAATTTAATAAATTGAATATTATGCCAAATTGACATAATGCACTTTAAAAAAAGCCAACTAGGAAGTCTGTGTCCACCTATCTCATGCTGTCCAATCATCTCCAGGGCCTTGGCGGGGCTCCGCCTAATTATCTCAATGTAGTGGAAACACTGGGAGGGCCATGTTCTGTTGGCCGCGGGTAGCGCGTCTTTCAGTTCCTCCAGCACTACCTATGTCATTAGATTCCTGCTGTGCCCCAACCCAAGGTTACTGTGTCTTAGTTTTCTCTGCCAGGTCCTAGGCGGGGGGTTGTCTTTCTCTGGCCAACGCTGGGGCAGGTGTGAGGGGGCCTGCAGGTCTAGTCGTAGCCAACGCTGGGGCAGGTGTGAGGGGGCCTGCAGGTCTTTCTCTGGCCAACGCTGGGGCAGGTGTGAGGGGGCCTGCAGGTCTAGTGTAGCCAACGCTGGGGCAGGTGTGAGGGGGCCTGCAGGTCTAGTCGTAGCCACGCTGGGGCAGGTGTGAGGGGGCCTGCAGGTCTAGTCGTAGCCAACGCTGGGGCAGGTGTGAGGGGGCCTGCAGGTCTAGTCGTAGCCAACGCTGGGGCAGGTGTGAGGGGGCCTGCAGGTCTAGTCGTAGCCACGCTGGGGCAGGTGTGAGGGGGCCTGCAGGTCTAGTCGTAGCCAACGCTGGGGCAGGTGTGAGGGGGCCTGCAGGTCTTTCTCTGGCCAACGCTGGGGCAGGTGTGAGGGGGCCTGCAGGTCTAGTCGTAGCCAACGCTGGGGCAGGTGTGAGGGGGCCTGCAGGTCTTCTCTGGCCAACGCGGGGCAGGTGTGAGGGGGCCTGCAGGTCTAGTCGTAGCCACGCTGGGGCAGGGTGTGAGGGGGCCTGCAGGTCTTTCTCTGGCCAACGCTGGGGCAGGTGTGAGGGGGCCTGCAGGTCTAGTCATAGCCAACGCTGGGACAGGTGTGAGGGGGCCTGCAGGTCTTTCTCTGGCCAACGCTGGGGCAGGTGTGAGAGGGCCTGCAGGTCTAGTCGTAGCCAAGGGGATCACAGGGTGGAGTTGTGTGTGGTGTCCAAAACCTCCAGACTAAAGCCAAAAGTCTCATTGACAATGAGGTCTAACTGCGTCCCAAATGGCACCCTATTCCCTTTATAGTGCACTACTGTTGACCTGGACCCATAGGTTAGTGCACTACTGTTGACCAGGGCCCATAAGGTAGTGCACTACTGTAGACCAGGGCCCATAGGTTAGTGCACTACTGTAGACCAGGGCCCATAGGGTAGTGCACTACTGTTGACCTGGACCCATAGGTTAGTGCACTACTGTAGACCAGGGCCAATAGGGTAGTGTACTACTGTTGACCAGGGCCCATAGGGTAGTGCACTACTGTTGACCAGGGCCCATAGGGTAGTGCACTACTGTAGGGTAGTGCACAACTATATTTACACCTGTTCTGAAAGGCCCCAGAGTCTGCAACACCACTAAGCAAGGGCACCACCAAGCAAGCAGCACCGTGAATACCAAGGAGCTCTCCAAACAGGTCAGGGACAAAGTTGTGGAGAAGTACAGATCAGGGTTGGGTTATAAAAACCTATACGGATCTTTGAACATCCCATGGTGCACCATTAAATCTATTATTAAAAAATTGCAAGAATTCCGCACCACAACAAACCTGCCAAGAGCGGGCCGCCCAACTTAACTCACGGACCAGGCAAGGAGGGCATTAATCAGAGAGCAACAAAGAGACCAAAGATAACCCTGAAGGAGCTGCAAAGCTTCACAGCAGAGATTGGAGTATCTGTCCATAGGACCACTTTAAGCTGTACACTCCACAGAGCTGGGCTTTACAGAAAAGAGATCAGGAAAAAAAGCCATTGCTTAAAGAAAAAAATAAGCAAACACGTTTGGTGTTCGCCAAAAGGCATGTGGGAGACTCCCCAAACATATGGAAGAAGGTACTCTGGTCAGATGAGACTAAAATTTAGCTTTTTGGCCATCAAGGAAAATGCTATGTCTGGTGCAAACCCAACACCTCTCATCACCCCGAGAGCACCATCCCCACAGTGAAGCATGATGCTGTGGGGATATTTTTCATCTGCAGGAACTGGGAAACTGGTCAGAATTGAAGGAATGATGGATGGTGTTAAATACAGGGGAATTCTTGAGGGAAACCTGTTTCAGTCTTCCAGAGAATTGAGACTGGGACAGAGGTTCACCTTCCAGCAGGACAATGACCCTAAGCATACTGTTAAAGCAACACTTTGGTTGTTTAAGGGGAAACGTGGTTTAAGGGGAAACGTTTGAATATCTTGGAATGGCCTAGTCAAAGCCAGATCTCAATCCAATTGAGAATCTGTGGTATGACTTAACTTCTTCTGGCTGCAAGCCCGAGGCCGCCCACAATACGACTAGTTCACATGTACGACAGATATATGAAATAGCATCATAAAATGTTTCCTACTTTTGCTGATCTTCCATCAGAATGTTGGACAAGGGGTCCTTTGTCAAGAACAATCGTTGTTTGGATTTAGAACGGCCTCTTTCCCTCTCGATTTAGCAAGCACACTAGCCAAGTGGCACGAATCTCTCCATGTCAACAAACGGAAGAGAACGGAACACGGCAAAACTCCCGAAAAAATTTCAATAATCTGATTAAACTATATTGAAAAAACATACTTTACGATGATATGGTCACATGTATCAAATAAAATCAAAGCGGAGATATTAGTCGTCCATAACGGCACCTTATCAGAAGGCAAATCCAGGTTCCTTCTCGCGCCTTCCTGAAAACAGGAAATGGGTGACACGTCATTCAAAGAGCTTGTATTCCACTTCAGATCACGATAAACACTCAATTTCTTCTCTCACCGCCTCTTGACATCCAGGGGAAGGTGTATGAAGTGCATGTATACTAATACGTATCATGCCCATTTATAGGCAGGAACTAGAACAGAGCCTCGATTTCAGACTTCCATTCTGGTCAGGAAGTTTGTGCCAAATGAGCTCTGTTTTACTCAAAGATATAATTCAAACGGTTTTAGAAAATATTGTCGTGTGATTCCGCTGTAGAACTCATGTTGTCGTGTGATTCCGCTGTAGAACTCATGTTGTCGTGTGATACAGCTGTGGAACTCATGTTGTCATGTGATTCCGCTTTAGAACTCATGCTGTCATGTGATACAGCTGTAGAACTCATGTTGTCGTGTGACACAGCTGTAGAACTCATGTTGTCATGTGATTCAGCTGTAGAACTCATGTTGTCGTGTGATTCCGCTGTAGAACTCATGTTGTCGTGTGATTCCGCTGTAGAACTCATGTTGTCATGTGATACAGCTGAAGAACTCATGTTGTCGTGTGATTCCGCTGTAGATCTCATGTTGTTGTGTGATTCCGCTGTAGAACTCATGTCGTCATGTGATTCCGCTGTAGATCTCATGTTGTCGTGTGATTCCGCTGTAGAACTCATGTCGAGATCTCATGTTGTCGTGTGATTCAGCTGTAGAACTCATGTCGTCATGTGATTCCGCTGTAGATCTCATGTTGTCGTGTGATTCCGCTGTAGAACTCATGTCGAGATCTCATGTTGTCGTGTGATTCCGCTGTAGAACTCATGTTGTCGTGTGATTCCGCTGTAGAACTCATGTCGTCATGTGATTCCGCTGTAGAACTCATGTCGTCGTGTGATTCCGCTGTAGAACTCATGTCGTCATGTGATTCCGCTGTAGAACTCATGTTGTCGTGTGATTCCGCTGTAGAACTCATGTCGTCGTGTGATTCCGCTGTAGAACTCATGTCGTCGTGTGATTCCGCTGTAGAACTCATGTCGTCGTGTGATTCCGCTGTAGAACTCATGTTGTCGTGTGATTCCGCTGTAGATCTCATGTTGTCGTGTGATTCCGCTGTAGAACTCATGTCGAGATCTCATGTTGTCATGTGATTCCGCTGTAGAACTCATGTCGTCGTGTGATTCCGCTGTAGAACTCATGTCGTCGTGTGATTCCGCTGTAGAACTCATGTCGTCGTGTGATTCCGCTGTAGAACTCATGTCGTCGTGTGATTCCGCTGTAGATCTCATGTTGTCGTGTGATACAGCTGTAGAACTCATGTCGAGATCTCATGTTGTCATGTGATTCCGCTGTAGAACTCATGTCGTCGTGTGATTCCGCTGTAGAACTCATGTCGTCGTGTGATTCCGCTGTAGAACGCTCGTTGGTTTGTTTGCAGAACACAGATTAAAACTGAGACGTTGTTGTCAATCTCGTCATTGAAACCATCCAGACTTCAACTGCCTGGTTGCGTACAGTATAGCAGACCTCATAACCATGCTTTGTTCACTCATTCATTAGAATACGTATGGCTGGTGATTTGGAGATTATAACCCAAAACGGCTGAATCAACATGTGTCCCAAACGACATCCTATTTCCTTTATAGTGCACTATCTAGGGAATAGGGTTCCATTTCAGACAGGTGCCACTGTACGAGTTCTGGAATAAACTATAATAAAATGTACATTTGTTGCTTTGAATATTGAACCGCAGTCGTTGCAGAATGTAAATTGTAGGCTTCTGAATATTCGAGTCTATTTTGAACCTTGCTGTGTGGGCAGGGAACATGCTGTTCTGATTTGAAGGTGTGATATTTTCAAAGTAGAAGATGAGAGGCAGAACTGCTGTACTTAAGTGACCTTTGATTTCTGAATACGATATCACCAAAATATATGATTTATAACACTTACTGCTCTAGATGAAGAATGACCAGAAGCTGCAAGATGTCTATACTAAGACATGTCTATACTAAGACCTGTCTATACTAAGACCTGTCTATACTAAGACCTCTCTATAATAAGACCCGTCTATACTAAGACCTGTCTATACTAAGACCTGTCTATACTATGACCCGTCTATACTAAGACCTGTCTATACTAAGACCTGTCTATACTAAGACCTGTCTATACTAAGACCTGTCTATACTAAGACCTGTCTATACTAAGACATGTCTATACTAAGACCCGTCTATACTAAGACCCGTCTATACTAAGACCCGTCTATACTAAGACCCGTCTATACTAAGACCTGTCTATACTAAAACCTGTCTATACTAAGACCTGTCTATACTAAGACATGTCTATACTAAGACCCGTCTATAATAAGACATGTCTATAATAAGACCTGTCTATAATAAGACCTGTCTATACTAAGACCTGTTTATAACACCAGACCTGTCTATACTAAGACATGTCTATACTAAGACCTGTCTATACTAAGACCCGTCTATAATAAGACCTGTCTATACTAAGACCTGTCTATACTAAGACCTGTCTATACTAAGACCTGTTTATAACACCAGACCTGTCTATAAGACCAGACCTGTCTAGATGACCAGACCTGTCTAGATGACCAGACCTGTCTAGAAGACCAGACCTGTCTAGAAGACCAGACCTGTCTAGAAGACCAGACCTGTCAATAAGACCAGACCTGTCAATAAGACCAGACCTGTCTAGAAGACCAGACCTGTCTAGAAGACCAGACCTGTCTAGAAGACCTGTCTATAAGAAGGGTTCTCTCATTATCAGCTGGTGGAATTAGTCTTTATTAATAGTTAATGATCTGTTATTACAATATTATGGAGATGACTGTACCTGAAGGTATGAGCTGTCATTGTGCCTCTTGGCCCTAATCACATGGTTGACTAACCTGTATCATGTTTGACTAGCTCTGGGGTGATGTTTCCCCTAGCAACAGATTTAGTATCAGCTTCCCCCAAATCCTAACCTTAACCGTTACTGGGGAAAACGCTAAACCAACCCAATATCAGCAACTTCACATTACACCCCATGACACAGCTCAGTCACACTGGTTGTCTCACCTTTGTGTTGATCTCTCCTACAGGTGGTCTCTCTGGGGAAGAACGCCCGTGGATACCACTACATCCTGTCTAACCTGGTGAGTCAACACTAGATACAAGGCCATATCTCAAATGGCATGCTATTCCCTATGAAGTGTTCTTCTGGGCTCCGGTGTAGGGTACGATGTAGAGAGAAAGGTGCGATTTATGGATTAACTCTGAGTTTATACTTGTAAGAAACAGTAGGTCAACCTTTCTCAATATTTCCTTGATTCCTTGATTCCTTGCATCCTCTCTCCTTGCCTCCATCTGGAGAATAGGGTTTTTGAATCATCTAGATGTCAATAATGTACTATTGTACCATTTGGATGTAGTGTCTGATCTGTTGTCGTCAGAGGGTTAAAGTGGAAAATGGAAGTGTCAGGTTGACTCCTATATTATCAGGACTGGTTTAAGGGCCAGCCCTCTCGTCTCCTCTCCTCTCCTCTCCTCTCCCTTAACTCCTATATTATCAGGACTGGTTTAAGGGCCAGCCCTCTCGTCTCGTCTCGTCTCCTCTCCCTTAACTCCTATATTATCAGGACTGGTTTAAGGGCCAGCCCTCTCGTCTCGTCTCCTCTCCTCTCCCTTAACTCCTATATTATCAGGACTGGTTTAAGGGCCAGCCCTCTCGTCTCGTCTCCTCTCCTCTCCCTTAACTCCTATATTATCAGGACTGGTTTAAGGGCCAGCCCTCTCGTCTCGTCTCCTCTCCTCTCCCTTAACTCCTATATTATCAGGACTGGTTTAAGGGCCAGCCCTCTCGTCTCGTCTCCTCTCCTCTCCCTTAACTCCTATATTATCAGGACTGGTTTAAGGGCCAGCCCTCTCGTCTCGTCTCGTCTCCTCTCCCTTAACTCCTATATTATCAGGACTGGTTTAAGGGCCAGCCCTCTCGTCTCGTCTCGTCTCCTCTCCCTTAACTCCTATATTATCAGGACTGGTTTAAGGGCCAGCCCTCTCGTCTCGTCTCCTCTCCTCTCCCTTAACTCCTATATTATCAGGACTGGTTTAAGGGCCAGCCCTCTCGTCTCGTCTCCTCTCCTCTCCCTTAACTCCTATATTATCAGGACTGGTTTAAGGGCCAGCCCTCTCGTCTCCTCTCCTCTCCTCTCCCTTAACTCCTATATTATCAGGACTGGTTTAAGGGCCAGCCCTCTCGTCTCCTCTCCTCTCCTCTCCCTTAACTCCTATATTATCAGGACTGGTTTAAGGGCCAGCCCTCTCGTCTCCTCTCCTCTCCTCTCCCTTAACTCCTATATTATCAGGACTGGTTTAAGGGCCAGCCCTCTCGTCTCGTCTCCTCTCCTGCTGTTCTCTCCACTCTGTCCCTGACTTTAAAATTCACCATTATGCAAAATTCACGGACACATGTCCTTGTTCTCCATAACACGACGCTGCATTCTGAAAGGAACAGTTTGACCATGGAAAGAAAGCTGACACGTCTCCATGTGGCAGTGTGTAATCTGACGGCAGGCTTGTCAGAATACATTACAATATGTTTGGTTTTATAGGCGGACAGACTGAGCCACAGACTGAGTTGTTGTACCGTATCTTAGGGCTGAAGATAAAATAGTTGTCCATTCTGTGACTGTTCACTACCTTGTGGGATCTAGTACTCCTCACTGAGTTACTTTGAGTAGCTAGATGTATTGAGTTGCTTTGAGTAGCTAGATGTATTGAGTTACTTTGAGTAGCTAGATGTATTGAGTTACTTTGAGTAGCTAGATGTATTGAGTTACTTTGAGTAGCTAGATGTATTGAGTTACTTTGAGTAGCTAGATGTATTGAGTTACTTTGAGTAGCTAGATGTATTGAGTTACTTTGAGTAGCTAGATGTATTGAGTTACTTTGAGTAGCTAGATGTATTGAGTTACTTTGAGTAGCTAGATGTATTGAGTTACTTTGAGTAGCTAGATGTATTGAGATCCTTTGAGTAGCTAGATGTATTGAGTTACTTTGAGTAGCTAGATGTATTGAGTTACTTTGAGTAGCTAGATGTATTGAGTTACTTTGAGTAGCTAGATGTATTGAGTTACTTTGAGTAGCTAGATGTATTGAGATCCTTTGAGTAGCTAGATGTATTGAGTTACTTTGAGTAGCTAGATGTATTGAGTTACTTTGAGTAGCTAGATGTATTGAGTTACTTTGAGTAGCTAGATGTATTGAGTTACTTTGAGTAGCTAGATGTTTCTCTTTCTGTCTCTCTCCATCTGTTTCTCTGTCTCTCTCGGTCTCTCTCTTCCTGTTTCTCTCCCTCTGTCTGTCGGTCTCTCTCTTCCTGTTTCTCTCCCTCTGTCTGTCGGTCTCTCTCTTCCTGTTTCTCTCCCTCTGTCTCTCGGTCTCTCTCTTCCTGTTTCTCTCCCTCTGTCTCTCGGTCTCTCTCTTCCTGTTTCTCTCCCTCTGTCTGTCGGTCTCTCTCTTCCTGTTTCTCTCCCTCTGTCTCTCGGTCTCTCTCTTCCTGTTTCTCTCCCTCTGTCTGTCGGTCTCTCTCTTCCTGTTTCTCTCCCTCTGTCTCTCGGTCTCTCTCTTCCTGTTTCTCTCCCTCTGTCTCTCGGTCTCTCTCTTCCTGTTTCTCTCCCTCTGTCTCTCGGTCTCTCTCTTCCTGTTTCTCTCCCTCTGTCTCTCGGTCTCTCTCTTCCTGTTTCTCTCCCTCTGTCTCTCGGTCTCTCTCTTCCTGTTTCTCTCCCTCTGTCTCTCGGTCTCTCTCTTCCTGCTTCTCTCCCTCTGTCTGTCGGTCTCTCTCTTCCTGTTTCTCTCCCTCTGTCTCTCGGTCTCTCTCTTCCTGTTTCTCTCCCTCTGTCTCTCGGTCTCTCTCTTCCTGTTTCTCTCCCTCTGTCTCTCGGTCTCTCTCTTCCTGTTTCTCTCCCTCTGTCTGTCGGTCTCTCTCTTCCTGTTTCTCTCCCTCTGTCTCTCGGTCTCTCTCTTCCTGCTTCTCTCCCTCTGTCTCTCGGTCTCTCTCTTCCTGTTTCTCTCCCTCTCTCTCTCGGTCTCTCTCTTCCTGTTTCTCTCCCTCTGTCTCCCTCTCCATCCCTTTTCACCCCAACTCTCCCTCTCCGTCTTCCTCCCTGTCTCCCTCCATCCCTATATCCCTACATCCCTCCATCCCTCTCTTCCTGTCTCCCTCTGACTCCATCCCTCTCTTCCTGTCTCCCTCTGACTCCATCCCTCTCTTCCTGTCTCCCTCTGACTCCATCCCTCTCTTCCTGTCTCCCTCACTCCCTGTCTCACTCTATCCCTCACTCCCTGTCTCCATCCCTCTCTCCCTGTCTCCCTCCATCCCTCTCTGCTTGTTTCCCTCCATCCCTCTCTCCCTGTCTCCCACCATCCCTCTCCCTGTCTCCCACCATCCCTCTCTCCTGTCTCCCTCCATCCCTCTCTCCTGTCTCCCTCCACCCCTCTCTCCCTGTCTCTCTCCCTCCATTCCTCTCTCCCTCTCTTCCTCCATCCCTGTCTCCCCTCTCTCTGATCTCAGGGTTTCTCCAATGTGAGCTTGGACAAGGTCTTCCAAGGCGGGGCCAACATATCAGGCTTCCAGATAGTGAGCCCTGAGAACCCCATCGTTCAACAGTTCCTACAGCGCTGGGAGAGGCTGGATGAAAGGGAATTCCCAGAGGCCAAGAACACCCCGCTCAAGGTACCTACTGCAGACTACAGAACAGCAGCCAAGCCTTTCATAATGTTCTGTTATGTATGCAAAACAGAATGAATCCATCTCTTCTTTTGGATAGAGCGCTCTCCCTCTTGTCCTTCTCCATTCTTCTCCTCTCAGTATCTGTCACTCTCCCATTCTCTTTCCTCTCCTTCTCTTCACCTCTCTTCTCCTCTCTTCTCCCTTCTTCTCCTCTCAGTATGTCACTCTCCCATTCTCTTTCTTATTTTTCATTTCTCTCCTTCCCCAATGATCAATATATCAATAGACAGATCCGATGCAAAGTTTTAGCATAGCTTCAATTTACATGTAATTAAACAATGATCAATGCATTTGAAATTACACTTAATTGTCCCCCCACGTTCGTATGTTAGTCACAAGCGATATCTCAGACACCACTGGCCCAATTCTCACCAAACTTGGAAGAATGATGCATCTTGACATAGAGATCCGGCATTTCCAAAGTTACACTGATTGGCTCAAGGTGGGAGCTATAGTAATGAACTGAAACACATCCTCAAATCACACGCTTCCAGGACAACAGGTGTAGACTAACAGTGAAATGTTTACGGCTTATTTTCCAACAAGGCAGAGAGAAAGATAAGATACAAATAAAATAAACAGACCTAGTGACACCAGGAATAAATACACAGTGAATAACGAATAGAAATAACGAGGGAAAAAAGTTAGAGTGAGAGAGTGAGAGAATATATTGTATATTATCTACCTCACTTGCTTTGGCAATGTTAACATATGTTTCCCATGCCAATAAAGCCCCTTGAATTGAATTGAATTGAGTGAGAGAGTGAAATGGTGAGAGAGTGAAATGGTGAGAGAGAGATAGTGAGATGGTGAGAGATTGAGAGAGTGAGATGTGGGAGAGATAGATGGTGAGAGTGGGAGAGTGGGAAATAGAGAGGGAGAGACATGGTGAGAGTGGGAAATAGAGAGGACGAGAGTGAGATGGTGAGAGAGTGAGAGTGGGAAATAGAGAGGGAGAGAGATGGTGAGAGAGTGAGAGTGGGAAATAGAGAGGGAGAGAGATGGTGAGAGTGGGAAATAGAGTGGATGAGAGTGAGTTGGCGAGAGAGTGTATAGTGGGAAATAGAGAGGGAGAGAGATGGTGAGAGAGTGAGAGTGGGACATAGAGAGGGAGAGAGATGGTGTGAGAGTGGGAAATAGAGAGGGAGAGAGTGAGATGGTGAGAGTGGAAATAGAGAGTGAGATGGTGAGAGAGTGAGAGTGGGAAATAGAGAGGGAGAGAGATGGTGAGAGTGGGAAATAGAGAGGACGAGAGTGAGAGTGGGAAATAGAGAGGGAGAGAGATGGTGAGAGAGTGAGAGTGGGAAATAGAGAGGGAGAGAGTGAGATGGTGAGAGTGGGAAATAGAGAGTGAGATGGTGAGAGAGTGAGAGTGGGAAATAGAGAGGGAGAGAGATGGTGAGAGTGGGAAATAGAGAGGGAGAGAGATGGTGAGAGAGGGAAATAGAGAGGGAGAGAGATGGTGAGAGAGTGAGAGTGGGAAATAGAGAGGGAGAGAGATGGTGAGAGAGTGAGATGGTGTGGTTAATTGGCCCGGGGGGGGGGGGCATGTTTACTGTTGCCTCATTACATTTAGTCATGGTGTTGGATAACGAACGACCAGTTCTCTCCAAATCAAGGTACGGTTTGGGATGAACATGTGGGACATTGTGATCGTTGCATCGATGTGTTTCAACTCTACAGTGAATCTCTCCGCAGAGAGAGATCTTCACAGCGCACTTACAAGGTCTACACCTGTTGTATTCGGGCGCATATGACAAATAACATTTGATTTGATTTGACTTCTGCAGTTTTCCATCCCCAGAATCTTCTACTTCGTCCCCTGTTCATATCTGAATGAATAAAATAATGAATGGAATAATTAATGAATTATTGATGTACTGTTTGCCAGCTACAGTGTTCAGTGTTCTCTTCTCTCATGATCTCTCTTGTGCTCACTCTGATCTCTGTCCTCGGCAGTACACGTCAGCTCTGACCCACGATGCCATCCTGGTGATCGCGGAGGCGTTCCGGTACCTGCGGCGCCAACGGGTAGACGTGTCACGGCGAGGGGGCGCAGGAGACTGTCTGGCCAACCCTGCCGTGCCATGGAGCCAGGGCATCGACATCGAGAGAGCTCTCAAAATGGTAGGAGGGAGAGAGACAGAAAGCGGGGCAGATGGGGAGGGAGGTGGAGAGAGAGAAGGAGGGAGGGAGGGAAGAGAGAAAGGAGGTAGGTATGGAGGGAGGGGGAGAGAAAGAGGGGGGAAGTAGTGAGAGAGATGGAGCGGGTAAGAGTTAGATTGAGAAACCGAGACAGAGAATGAAAGAAAGGAAGGAAGGAAGGAAGGAAGGAAGGAAGGAAGGAAGGAAGGAAGGAAGGAAGGAAGGAAGGAAGGAAGGAAGGAAAGAAAGAAAGAGAGGCAGAGAGAGATAGAGAGCTATAGAAACAGGGGGCAGAGAGAGATAGAGAGCTATAGAAAGAGGGGGCAGAGAGAGATAGAGAGCTATAGAAAGAGAGGGCAGAGAGAGATAGAAAGAGGGGGCAGAGAGAGTAAGAGAGCGATAGAAAGAGGGGGCAGAGAGAGATAGAGAGCGATAGAAAGAGGGGGCAGAGAGAGATAGAGAGCTATAGAAAGAGGGGGCAGAGAGAGATAGAGAGCTATAGAAAGAGGGGGCAGAGAAAGATAGAGAGCTATAGAAAGAGAGGGCAGAGAGAGATAGAAAGAGGGGGCAGAGAGAGTAAGAGAGCGATAGAAAGAGGGGGCAGAGAGAGATAGAGAGCGATAGAAAGAGGGGGCAGAGAGAGATAGAGAGCTATAGAAAGAGGGGGCAGAGAGAGATAGAGAGCTATAGAAAGAGGGGGCAGAGAAAGATAGAGAGCTATAGAAAGAGAGGCAGAGAGAGATAGAGAGCTATAGAAAGAGAGGCAGAGAGAGAGAGCTATAGAAAGAGGGGGAAGAGAGAGATAGAGAGCTATAGAAAGAGGGGGCAGAGAGAGATAGAGAGCTATAGAAAGAGGGGGCAGAGAGAGATAGAGAGCTATAGAAAGAGGGGGCAGAGAGAGATAGAGAGCGATAGAAAGAGAGGCAGAGAGAGATAGAGAGCTATAGAAAGAGGGGGCAGAGAGAGATAGAGAGCTATAGAAAGAGAGGCAGAGAGAGATAGAGAGCGAGGCAGAGAGAGATAGAGAGCTATAGAAAGAGGGGGCAGAGAGAGATAGAGAGCTATAGAAAGAGGGGGCAGAGAGAGATAGAGAGCTATAGAAAGAGAGGCAGAGAGAGATAGAGAGCTATAGAAAGAGGGGGCAGAGAGAGATAGAGAGCGATGAAAAGAGAGGCAGAGAGAGATAGAGAGCGATAGAAAGAGGGGGCAGAGAGAGATAGAGAGCGATGAAAAGAGAGGCAGAGAGAGAGAGCGATAGAGAGGCAGAGAGAGATAGAGAGCGATAGAAAGAGGGGGCAGAGAGAGATAGAGAGCGATAGAAAGAGGGGGCAGAGAGAGAGAGCGATAGAAAGAGAGAGATAGAGAGTGATAGAAAGAGGGGGCAGAGAGAAATAGAGAGCTATAGAAAGAGGGGGCAGAGAGAGATAGAGAAAGATAGAAAGAGGGGGCAGAGAGAGATAGAGAGCTATAGAAAGAGGGGGCAGAGAGAGATAGAGAGCTATAGAAAGAGGGGGCAGAGAGAGATAGAGAGCGATAGAAAGAGAGGCAGAGAGAGATAGAGAGTGATAGAAAGAGGGGACAGAGAGAGATAGAGAGCTATAGAAAGAGGGGGCAGAGAGCGATAGAGAGGCAGAGAGAGATAGAGAGTGATAGAAAGAGGAGACAGAGAGAGATAGATAGCGATAGAGAGGGGGCAGAGAGAGATAGAGATTGTTAGAAAGAGATTGATAGAAAGATGGGGTAGAGAGAGATAGAAAGAGGGGGCAGAGAGAGATAGAGAGCGAAAGAAAGAGGGGGCAGAGAGAGATAGAGATAGAAAGAGGGGGCAGAGAGAGATAGAAAGAGGGGGCAGAGAGAGATAGAGAGCGATAGAAAGAGGGGGCAGAGAGAGATAGAGAGAGATAGAAAGAGGGGGCAGAGAGAGAGATATAGAGCGATAGAAAGAGGGGGCAGAGAGATAGAGAGATATAGAAAGAGAGGCAGAGAGAGATAGAGAGCGATAGAAAGAGGGGGCATAGAGAGATAGAGAGCTATAGGAGACACATTTCCTCCTCTGCTTCCCAGATGTCCTCACACAGACCTCGCACAGTGAAAATCTCTCCCCCTCAGCTCATCTCTCTGAAATACAAAGAGCCTCTCATTCTCATTACCATAAACCCACATCTTTTATTAAAGCCTATCAGTTCCATCATTTGATTATCGCCAATGGCCCTGCCTATGTGAATACCTGCCATTTCCTAATACCAGCTTTGATTATCGCCAACGGCCCTGCCTATGTGAATACCTGCCTATGTGAATACCTGCCTATGTGAATACCTGCCTATGTGAATACCTGCCTATGTGAATACCTGCCTATGTGAATACCTGCCATTTCCTAATACCAGCTTTGATTATCGCCAATGGCCCTGCCTATGTGAATACCTGCCTATGTGAATACCTGCCATTTCCTAATACCAGCTTTGATTATCGCCAACGGCCCTGCCTATGTGAATACCTGCCTATGTGAATACCTGCCTATGTGAATACCTGCCTATGTGAATACCTGCCATTTCCTAATACCAGCTTTGATTATCGCCAACGGCCCTGCCTATGTGAATACCTGCCTATGTGAATACCTGCCTATGTGAATACCTGCCTATGTGAATACCTGCCTATGTGAATACCTGCCATTTCCTAATACCAGCTTTGATTATCGCCAACGGCCCTGCCTATGTGAATACCTGCCTATGTGAATACCTGCCTATGTGAATACCTGCCTATGTGAATACCTGCCTATGTGAATACCTGCCATTTCCTAATACCAGCTTTGATTATCGCCAACGGCCCTGCCTATGTGAATACCTGCCTATGTGAATACCTGCCTATGTGAATACCTGCCATTTCCTAATACCAGCTTTGATTATCGCCAACGGCCCTGCCTATGTGAATACCTGCCTATGTGAATACCTGCCTATGTGAATACCTGCCATTTCCTAATACCAGCTTTGATTATCGCCAACGGCCCTGCCTATGTGAATACCTGCCATTTCCTAATACCAGCTTTTTCCACATTTGATAATAACTTGGCAGTCTGTATGACACGTTGTTCTGCGTGTTTTGATAATAACTTGTCAGTCTGTATGACACGTTGTTCTGTGTGTTTTGATAATAACTTGTCAGTCTGTATGACACGTTGTTCTGTGTGTTTTGATAATAACTTGGCAGTCTGTATGACACGTTGTTCTGTGTGTTTTGATAATAACTTGTCAGTCTGTATGACACGTTGTTCTGTGTGTTTTGATAATAACTTGTCAGTCTGTATGACACGTTGTTCTGTGTGTTTTGATAATAACTTGTCAGTCTGTATGACACGTTGTTCTGCGTGTGTCTGTGTGTTGCTGTCCCGCGGTGCAGGTCCAGGTCCAGGGGATGACGGGGAACATCCAGTTTGACAGCTATGGCCGACGGTCCAACTACACTATAGACGTCTATGAGATGAGAACAGGGGGGCCCAAAAAGGTGCAGGCACACACAGACACACACAGACCCACACAGACACACACAGACCCACACAGACACACAGACACGCACACACACAGACACGCACACACACAGACACACCGACACACACAGACACACAGACACGCACACACACAGACACGCACACACACAGACACACAGACACACACAGACACACAGACACACACCGACACACACCGACACACACAGACACACACAGACACACACCGACACACACCGACACACACCGACACACACAGGCACACACAGACACACAGACACACACAGACACACACAGGCACACACAGACACACACACACAGACACACACAGACACACACAGGCACACACAGGCACACACAGACACACACAGACCCACACAGACACACACAGGCACACACAGACACACACAGACACACACAGGCACACACAGACAGGCACACACAGGCACACACAGGCACACACAGACACACAGACACACACAGACACACACAGGCACACACAGACACACACACACAGACACACACAGACACACACAGGCACACACAGACACACACAGACCCACACAGGCACACACAGACACACACAGGCACACACAGACACACACAGGCACACATAGACACACACAGGCACACACAGACACACACACACAGACCCACACACACAGACCCACACACACAGACCCACACACACAGACCCACACACACAGACACACACCGACACACACAGACACACACAGACACACACAGGCACACACAGGCACAAACAGACACACACAGACCCACACAGGCACACACAGACACACACAGGCACACACAGACACACACAGACACACACACACACAGACCCACACACACAGACACACACAGACACACACACACACACAGACCCACACACACAGACACACACAGACACACACCGACACACACAGACACACACAGACACACACAGGCACACACAGGCACACACAGACACACACAGACCCACACAGGCACACACAGACACACACAGGCACACACAGACACACACAGACCCACACAGACACACACAGACACACACACACACAGACCCACACACACAGACCCACACACACAGACACACACAGACACACACCGACACACACAGACACACACAGGCACACACAGGCACACACAGACCCACACACACAGACCCACACACACAGACCCACACACACAGACACACACACACAGACCCACAAAAAAACAGACCCACACACACAGACACACACAGACACAGCGCTCTCTATAACCCCATACCGACTAAGCTTTTAAATCTCAATTAATTCAGAAATTGTTGTCTACATCACAACAGGATAAATACAGACGTTCGGGTTCAGTTCATTACTTCTTCCTGTCAGTGTTTATGAATTATGACAAACATTCTATACACGTTCTTCTACATGACAGATGGAGGACTTCTACAAATGTCTGTCGGAACCAGGGGTTGGAACCAAAATTATTTCCCAATTGTTTAGTTCTGAGCAGAACCACTATTCATTTGGTTCTGTTCAACTGTTCCGACCAGCAAAATAAAGTTCCGATCCGTTTTTTTAAAACAACGTGGTATCGGTTCAGATGGTCTCTTTCGGTTCCTTCTTTTACAATTAGCTCATGAAATGACTTCACCAATCAGTGTGGATAGAGCAGCTTGCTATGGAGCGGGTAAGAGATTTCATCTGTATAGGAAAGTCGTTAAGAGCAAATGATATTTTGCCGTAACAGCATGATTTAATCATAATGAAAGACAAACACACAGACTGCGCTGCCAGTCACAGTGAAGGGCGTCAGATTCAACTGCGGGTGAGGAGAGAGCGTTGAAAAACTAGCACGTTAATTAAACATCTCCAATTAAACATCTCTCACTAACTTCTGAATCACTCTTGTAACGTCGTCAGTAGGCTGCAGTAACCCATGCATCAGAGGGGAGGGGCTACAGTAACCCATGCATCAGAGGGGAGGGGCTACAGTAACCCATGCATCAGAGGGGAGGGGCTACAGTAACCCATGCATCAGAGGGGAGGGGCTACAGTAACCCATGCATCAGAGGGGAGGGGCTGCAGTAACCCATGCATCAGAGGGGAGGGGCTACAGTAACCATGCATCAGAGGGGAGGGGCTACAGTAACCATGCATCAGAGGGGAGGGGCTACAGTAACCATGCATCAGAGGGGAGGGGCTACAGTAACCATGCATCAGAGGGGAGGGGCTACAGTAACCATGCATCAGAGGGGAAGGGTTACAGTAACCATGCATCAGAGGGGAGGGGCTACAGTAACCATGCATCAGAGGGGAGGGGCTACAGTAACCATGCATCAGAGGGGAGGGGCTACAGTAACCATGCATCCGAGGGGAGGGGCTACAGTAACCATGCATCCGAGGGGAGGGGCTACAGTAACCATGCATCCGAGGGGAGGGGCTACAGTAACCATGCATCAGAGGGGAGGGGCTACAGTAACCATGCATCAGAGGGGAGGGGCTACAGTAACCATGCATCAGAGGGGAGGGGCTACAGTAACCCATGCATCAGAGGGGAGGGGCTACAGTAACCCATGCATCAGAGGGGAGGGGCTACAGTAACCATGCATCAGAGGGGAGGGGCTACAGTAACCCATGCATCAGAGGGGAGGGGCTACAGTAACCCATGCATCAGAGGGGAGGGGCTGCAGTAACCCATGCAACAGAGGGGAGGGGCTACAGTAACCCATGCATCAGAGGGGAGGGGCTACAGTAACCATGCATCAGAGGGGAGGGGCTACAGTAACCCATGCATCAGAGGGGAGGGGCTACAGTAACCCATGCATCAGGTGGGAGGGACTACAGTAACCCATGCATCAGGGGGGAGGGGCTACAGTAACCCATGCATCAGGTGGGAGGGGCTACAGTAACCCATGCATCAGGGGGGAGGGGCAGGTGGTCTACACCCACTGGTAAAGACGCCATAATAAGTTTCTGAGTGACAGAGTGAGGCCTTTGCATAGGCACTTTCTTGTGATTTTTGTGGGACTGGAAGAAAATGCCCAGAACTTAAAATAACATCATTTTTAATGCTTTTAAAATAACAGGTATCTTCTGGAACAGTATAGATCACTTTCGTTTCTGCTTCGGATTCAGTTCCTCAAATAATTGTGTTATTTTCCAGTTTTCGGTTCTGTTCCCTGAACCGGATCCAACCCTTGGTAGGAACTATTTAATCTAAGACGTGACAGTGTTAGATGACTGTGAGCTTAGATCACTTCCTGGTGTGTAGTCAAACCTGCTTTGTGGGTGTTTGATTGGTTGATATTTCAAAGTTGTAGACTGCTCCAACTGGAGACCATACCTACATTATGAATTATCGAGGATAAAAAAACACATAAAGCCCAAAGGCTTGTTTCCATAGCGGTCATTTGAGTGGGTTGGTGTGAAGGTTCTTCAGACAGAGATCCAGACATCAGCCCGTCAGGATGGTTAGTAGAGAACAGAGAGACTGATTGCTTTCCTCCAGGTTGTGTAGCTGCACTCAGAGTGATGACTGCTACAAGCCCAACAGCACCAGCTCAGCTCCCCACTGCTCCCTACTGAAACCCCCCAGCTCCTATAGAATCATTCTGGTATCTCACTACAGGCTCTCTGACTGTTGAAACAATCATATCTAGTACTCACAAGAGGAGATGAGAATATCTCCATCAAAACTCTCCTGACATTCTCAAAAAGTATCCTCTTCGCACTTAACAATGGAGACTACAGAATGGTCACATCCCAAATGACACCATATTCCTCACATAGTGCACTACTTTTGATCAGAGCCCTATGAGCCCAAGAGCCGTATGAGCCCTAGAGCCGTATGAGCCCTAGAGCCCTATGAGCCCTAGAGCCCTATGAGTCCTAGAGCCGTATGAGCCCTAGAGCCCTATGAGCCTTATGAGCCCTAGAGCCCTATGAGTCCTAGAGCCCTATGAGCCCTAGAGCCCTATGAGTCCTAGAGCCGTATGAGCCCTATGAGTCCTAGAGCCGTATGAGCCCTAGAGCCCTATGAGCCCAAGAGCCGTATGAGCCCTATGAGCCCTATGAGCCCTATGAGCCCTAGAGCCGTATGAGCCCTATGAGCCCTAGAGCCGTATGAGCCCTAGAGCCGTATGAGCCCTAGAGCCGTATGAGCCCTTGAGCCCTAGAGCACTATGAGCCCTAAAGCCCTATGAGCCGTATGAGCCCTAAGGGTCCAATTTGAAACAACTCTGGTTAAAGCCTCTTAGTTTTAACAGACATCTGTATTTGCAAACCTTATATACCCATTATCTGAAGCAGTGTGTGTCTTTTCTGATGTGACGTGGGATTTGACTGACTGCCTTCCAGACACTATACTCCCCCAATTAACGCCCCACAGCCCTGGTGTCTAACCCCTCACAGCCAGACAGAGAGAGAGAGAGGGAGGGAGGGAGGTAGACAGAGAGGGAGAAAGAGACCGAGAGAGACAAAGATAGAGACAGCGAGATAGAGAGAGATACAGATAGGGAGACAAAGAAAGAGAGTATCAGAGAGAGAGAGACAGACATAGAGTCACTTTGGGTCATGACCATGAAGACCCAGACCCCGACAGACACTGACAGGTCATAGAGGAGAGAGGGGGGTGACAGGCCCCGACAGACACTGACAGGTCATAGAGGAGAGAGGGGGGTGACAGGCCCCGACAGAACATGACAGGTCATAGAGGAGAGAGAGGGAGGGTGACAGGCCCCGACAGACACTGACAGGTCATAGAGGAGAGAGAGGGAGGGTGACAGGCCCCGACAGAACATGACAGGTCATAGAGGAGAGAGAGGGAGGGTGACAGGCCCCGACAGACACTGACAGGTCATAGAGGAGAGAGAGGGAGGGTGACAGGCCCCGACAGAACATGACAGGTCATAGAGGAGAGAGAGGGAGGGTGACAGGCCCCGACAGAACATGACAGGTCATAGAGGAGAGAGAGGGAGGGTGACAGGCCCCGACAGACACTGACAGGTCATAGAGGAGAGAGAGGGAGGGTGACAGGCCCCGACAGAACATGACAGGTCATAGAGGAGAGAGAGGGAGGGTGACAGGCCCCGACAGACACTGACAGGTCATAGAGGAGAGAGAGGGAGGGTGACAGGCCCCGACAGAACATGACAGGTCATAGAGGAGAGAGAGGGAGGGTGACAGGCCCCGACAGACACTGACAGATCATAGAGGAGAGAGGGGGGTGACAGGCCCCGACAGAACATGACAGGTCATAGAGGAGAGAGAGGGAGGGTGACAGGCCCCGACAGACACTGACAGGTCATAGAGGAGAGAGAGGGGGGGTGACAGGCCCCGACAGAACATGACAGGTCATAGAGGAGAGAGAGGGAGGGTGACAGGCCCCGACAGACACTGACAGGTCATAGAGGAGAGAGAGGGAGGGTGACAGGCCCCGACAGAACATGACAGGTCATAGAGGAGAGAGAGGGAGGGTGACAGGCCCCGACAGACACTGACAGGTCATAGAGGAGAGAGAGGGAGGGTGACAGGCCCCGACAGAACATGACAGGTCATAGAGGAGAGAGAGGGAGGGTGACAGGCCCCGACAGACACTGACAGATCATAGAGGAGAGAGAGGGGGGTGACAGGCCCCGACAGACACTGACAGGTCATAGAGGAGAGAGAGGGGGGGTGACAGGCCCCGACAGAACATGACAGGTCATAGAGGAGAGAGAGGGAGGGTGACAGGCCCCGACAGACACTGACAGGTCATAGAGGAGAGAGAGGGAGGGTGACAGGCCCCGACAGAACATGACAGGTCATAGAGGAGAGAGAGGGAGGGTGACAGGCCCCGACAGACACTGACAGGTCATAGAGGAGAGAGGGGGGTGACAGGCCCCGACAGACACTGACAGGTCATAGAGGAGAGAGGGGGGTGACAGGCCCCGACAGAACATGACAGGTCATAGAGGAGAGAGAGGGAGGGTGACAGGCCCCGACAGACACTGACAGGTCATAGAGGAGAGAGAGGGGGGGTGACAGGCCCCGACAGAACATGACAGGTCATAGAGGAGAGAGAGGGAGGGTGACAGGCCCCGACAGACACTGACAGGTCATAGAGGAGAGAGAGGGAGGGTGACAGGCCCCGACAGAACATGACAGGTCATAGAGGAGAGAGAGGGAGGGTGACAGGCCCCGACAGACACTGACAGGTCATAGAGGAGAGAGAGGGAGGGTGACAGGCCCCGACAGAACATGACAGGTCATAGAGGAGAGAGAGGGAGGGTGACAGGCCCCGACAGACACTGACAGGTCATAGAGGAGAGAGAGGGAGGGTGACAGGCCCCGACAGAACATGACAGGTCATAGAGGAGAGAGAGGGAGGGTGAC
The DNA here is from genome assembly GCF_016432855.1 of Salvelinus namaycush. Classification (NCBI taxonomy): domain Eukaryota; kingdom Metazoa; phylum Chordata; class Actinopteri; order Salmoniformes; family Salmonidae; genus Salvelinus; species Salvelinus namaycush. The sequence goes on from NC_052323.1 coordinate 27,341,758, forward strand.
AGGCCCCGACAGACACTGACAGATCATAGAGGAGAGAGGGGGGTGACAGGCCCCGACAGAACATGACAGGTCATAGAGGAGAGAGAGGGAGGGTGACAGGCCCCGACAGACACTGACAGGTCATAGAGGAGAGAGAGGGGGGGTGACAGGCCCCGACAGAACATGACAGGTCATAGAGGAGAGAGAGGGAGGGTGACAGGCCCCGACAGACACTGACAGGTCATAGAGGAGAGAGAGGGAGGGTGACAGGCCCCGACAGAACATGACAGGTCATAGAGGAGAGAGAGGGAGGGTGACAGGCCCCGACAGACACTGACAGGTCATAGAGGAGAGAGAGGGAGGGTGACAGGCCCCGACAGAACATGACAGGTCATAGAGGAGAGAGAGGGAGGGTGACAGGCCCCGACAGACACTGACAGGTCATAGAGGAGAGAGAGGGAGGGTGACAGGCCCCGACAGAACATGACAGGTCATAGAGGAGAGAGAGGGAGGGTGACAGGCCCCGACAGACACTGACAGATCATAGAGGAGAGAGAGGGGGGTGACAGGCCCCGACAGACACTGACAGGTCATAGAGGAGAGAGAGGGGGGGTGACAGGCCCCGACAGAACATGACAGGTCATAGAGGAGAGAGAGGGAGGGTGACAGGCCCCGACAGACACTGACAGGTCATAGAGGAGAGAGAGGGAGGGTGACAGGCCCCGACAGAACATGACAGGTCATAGAGGAGAGAGAGGGAGGGTGACAGGCCCCGACAGACACTGACAGATCATAGAGGAGAGAGGGGAGTGACAGGCCCCGACAGACACTGACAGATCATAGAGGAGAGAGGGGGGTGACAGGCCCCGACAGACACTGACAGATCATAGAGGAGCGAGGGGGGTGACAGGCCCCGACAGACACTGACAGGTCATATAGGAGAGAGAGGGGGGTGACAGGCCCAGACAGACACTGACAGGTCATAGAGGAGAGAAAAGGGGGGTGACAGGCCCAGACAGACACTGACAGGTCAGAGGAGAGAAAGGGGGGGTGACAGACACTGACAGGTCATAGAGGAGAGAGGGGGGTGACAGGCCCAGACAGACACTGACAGATCATAGAGGAGAGAGAGGGGGGGTGACAGGCCCAGACAGACAATGACAGGTCATAGAGGAGAGAGAGGGGGGGTGACAGGCCCAGACAGACAATGACAGGTCATAGAGGAGAGAGAGGGGGGTTGACAGACAATGACAGGTCATAGAGGAGAGAGAGGGGGGTGACAGGCCCAGACAGACAATGACAGGTCATAGAGGAGAGAGAGGGGGGGTGACAGGCCCAGACAGACACTGACAGGTCAGAGGAGAGAAAGGGGGGGTGACAGACAATGACAGGTCATAGAGGAGAGAGAGGGGGGGGTGACAGGCCCAGACAGACAATGACAGGTCATAGAGGAGAGAGAGGGGGGGGTGACAGGCCCAGACAGACAATGACAGGTCATAGAGGAGAGAGAGGGGTGTGACAGACCCAAACAGACAATGACAGGTCATAGAGGAGAGAGAGGGAGGGTGACAGGCTCCGACAGACACTGACAGGTCATAGAGGAGAGAGGGGGGGGGGGTGTCTCCTACCTGTACTCCAACCAGTATATCTCCTACCTGTACTCCAACCAGTAGGTCTCCTACCTGTACACCAACCAGTAGGTCTCCTACCTGTACTCCAACCAGTATATCTCCTACCTGTACTCCAACCAGTATATATCCTACCTGTACACCAACCAGTAGGTATCCTACCTGTACACCAACCAGTAGGTCTCCTACCTGTACTCCAACCAGTATATCTCCTACCTGTACTCCAACCAGTATATCTCCTACCTGTACTCCAACCAGTAGGTCTCCTACCTGTACACCAACCAGTAGGTCTCCTACCTGTACACCAACCAGTAGGTCTCCTACCTGTACTCCAACCAGTATATCTCCTACCTGTACACCAACCAGTAGGTCTCCTACCTGTACTCCAACCAGTAGGTCTCCTACCTGTACTCCAACCAGTATATCTCCTACCTGTACTCCAACCAGTATATCTCCTACCTGTACTCCAACCAGTAGGTCTCCTACCTGTACACCAACCAGTATGTCTCCTACCTGTACTCCAACCAGTATATCTCCTACCTGTACTCCAACCAGTATATCTCCTACCTGTACTCCAACCAGTAGGTCTCCTACCTGTACACCAACCAGTATATCTCCTACCTGTACTCCAACCAGTAGGTCTCCTACCTGTACACCAACCAGTAGGTCTCCTACCTGTACTCCAACCAGTAGGTCTCCTACCTGTACACAAACCAGTATATCTCCTACCTGTACTCCAACCAGTAGGCCTCCCACCTGTACACCAACCAGTGTGTATCCTACCTGTACTCCAACCAGTAGGCCTCCCACCTGTACACCAACCAGTAGGCCTCCCACCTGTATCATGTGTCTCTAGCCTATCCTGAAGTAAAGCCAAGGTCCTCCCATGGACCAAAGTAGTATTTTATAATCCCAACTATAGTCAGACAGGCGTGGTGAACCCGTAGAAGGACATATGGACAGTCATTTTAATAGGATGTCTGTGGGTCAACCACTCTGCAAGGATCCGGGAGGAGCCACTTATGTAACATAACATGGTCCACATAGAGATAATGCAGATGACTGAATAATAAATAATTAGCAGTGGTATAGCAGAATAGGACATAAGATAACTGCAGTGACAGGTAACATTGGTTTCACTTAAGCAGGGATATAGCATAGATCTGCATTGGCAGAGAGCACTGAGAATGCTTCAAAACATCGTGTTGACTTAGAATCATCACTATAGTATATAGCTGCAGTGGTATACAGATGTAGGAACTGAAGGTGAGCCAGTTTGCTACAGCAGGAAAATAATCCTGCAGCAACAAGAAATGTTAATTATTATGCAGATCATAATTAAAGGTTTTTTATACAGTAGGTGATGATACATTTTTGTTAGGATAAATCATATCTGACATTTTAAAGTGGAAATGACAAACTGTGGAATCCTTTTTAAACCTTGAATACACAAACATTTTCATTTCCTGCTGTCTAGGAAAATGATCTGCGACATCAGATGGATCAAATTAAGATAGTACACCTGTAGTGCAGAGAAACGCCTGCGCAGACCTGGAATATTATGACTCATTTCTGAGTGTTTATGCAGTTCACATAACCCAGTTATTTACCCTAAACCCAGGTAGCTGGATGTGGGAGGCTTTAAATTAGACCTGCTGTCTGCTACTCTGCTACACCAGAGGAATGACAGTAGATTTAGGCTTCACCTCCAGTAATCTATAAGGAATGACAGTAGATTTAGGCTTCACCTCTAGTAATCTATAAGGAATGACAGTAGATTTAGGCTTCACCTCTGGTAATCTATAAGGAATGACAGTAGATTTAGGCTTCACCTCCAGTAATCTATAAGGAATGACAGTAGATTTAGGCTTCACCTCTAGTAATCTATAAGGAATGACAGTAGATTTAGGCTTCACCTCCAGTAATCTATAAGGAATGACAGTAGATTTAGGCTTCACCTCTAGTAATCTATAAGGAATGACAGTAGATTTAGGCTTCACCTCCAGTAATCTATAAGGAATGACAGTAGATTTAGGCTTCACCTCTGGTAATCTATAAGGAATGACAGTAGATTTAGGCTTCACCTCCAGTAATCTATAAGGAATGACAGTAGATTTAGGCTTCACCTCCAGTAATCTATAAGGAATGACAGTAGATATAGGCTTCACCTCTAGTAATCTATAAGGCTGATGTTATTAGTGGGTAAAATGAACACTTCCTAAAGTGAATAGGTTTGTGCTTTTACCTGCTATAAGCACATATATGCATTTTTAATGTGTTTCTGAAATGTTCCTACTTGACTGTTTATACACTGATAGTGGGGGGAGAAGGGGGGTGGGGGTGGGCGGTCGGACAAAGGGTATGTTGCTAACAGAAATAGAATGTGAATAATATAATTCAATCTAATTCTATGGTTGCTATGCTAACCTGTGTTTTCTCTGTTTCAGATTGGCTACTGGAACGAGTACCAGCGATTAGTAAATGTGTTAGAACAACAGGTGGTCGCCAACGAGTCTTCTTCTGTGGAAAACCGAACGATTGTGGTCACTACTATTATGGTACACTTTCCATGGCAACTTTGAAATGTGTTCACCACAACGTATTCTGCCAGTCAGGGCCGTGAGCGACGGTGTTGATGCCTAACCGGTTGATACAGTCTGTCCTGGGCTGGGCAGAACCACATCTTTTTTGTGTTTGCCTTGCATCCACTCACTACACGTTGAAACAGTCGATCCCTCTGTAAGGAGAAGAGAGTGTTCCAACTGTATCCGTGTGGGTGACAAAGCATTTAGAATTCTCATACTTCAGTGGCCTGTCGTAGCAGTGACATCACAATATTGGTATTATATGATACATGAGTAAGTGGGTAAATGGGTTGAGTTGACTCCATCTAATAGAAAACACATACAAACCAACATCCGCCATCCGTACGTAAGTAGAACCTGTCTTGTCTGTCCTCATCAAGTAAATGGTTCAATGACAATCTGGGATAGGAGGAGGAGGAGGAGGAGATGATGATGATGATGATGATGATGATGATGATGATGATGATGATGGTGTTAATGATACTGCAATGGCTTCTCAAGGACAAAGCAAAATACAGCACATTTGAGAGAGGATAAGAACGATAATATTTGCAGAGCTTTCGGAAAGTATTCAGACCCCTTGACTTTTTCCATATTTTGTTATGTTACAGTCTTCTTCTAAAATTAATTAAATAAATGTGTTTCCACATCGATCTACACACAAATACCCCATAATGACAGAGCGAAAATTGTTTTTTTGTTTAAAAAAAATAAAAATTATAAACAGAATTACCTTGTATAAGTATTCAGACCCTTTGCTATGAGACTCCACATTGAGCTCAGGTGCATTCTGTTTCCATTGATCATCCTTGAGATGTTTCTACAACTTGATTGGAATCCACCTGTGGTAAATTCAAATGATTGGACATGATTTGGAAAGGAACACACCTGTCTATATAAGGTCCCACAGTTGACAGTGCATGTCAGAGCAAAAACCAAGCCATGAGGTCAAAGGAATTGTCCATAGAGCTCCGAGACAGGATTGTGTTGAGGCACAGATCTGGGAAAGGGTACCAAAACATTTCTGCAGCATTGCAGGTCAGCAAGAACACAGTGGCCTCCATCATTCTTAAATGGAAGAAGTTTGGAACCACCAAGACTCTTCCTAGAGCTGGCCGCCAGGCCAAACTGAGCAATCAGGAGGGAGGGCCTTGGTCAGGGAGGTGACCAAGAACCCGATGGTCACTCTGACAAAGCTCCAGAGTTCTGCTGTGGAGATTGGAGAACATTCCAGAAAGACAACCATCTCTGCAGCACTCCACCAATCAGGCCTTTATGATAGAGTGGCCAGATGGAACCCACTCCTCAGTAAAAGGCACATGACAGTTTGCTTGGAGTTTACCAAAAGGAACCTAAAGGACTCTCAGATCATGAGAAACAAGATTTTCTGGTCTGATGAAACCAAGATTGAACTCGTTGGTCTGAATGCCAAGCGTCTCGTCTGGAGGAAACCTGGCATCATCCCTATGGTGAAGCATGGTGGTGGCACCATAATGCTGTGGGGATGTTTTTCAGCAGCAGGGACTGGGAGACTAGTCAGGATCAAGGGAAAGATGAATGGAGCAAAGTACAAAGAGATCCTTGATGAAAACCTGATCCAGAGTAGTCAGACCTCAGACTGGGACAAAGGTTCACCTTCCAACAGGACAACAAGCCTAAGCACACAGCCAAAACAACACAGAAGTGGCTTCGGGACAAGTCTCTGAATGTCCTTGAGTGGCCCAGCTAGAGCCAGGACTTGAACCTGATCAAACATCTCTGGAGAGACCTGAAAATAGCTGTGTAGCAATGCTCACCATCCAACCTGACAGGTCGAGAGGTTCTGCAGAGAAGAATGGGAGAAACTCCTCAAATACAAGTGTGCCAAGCTTGTAGCGTCATTCCCAAGAAGACTTGAGGCTGTAATCGCTGCCAAAGGTGCTTCAACAAAGTACTGAGTAAAGGGTCTGAATATTTACGGAAATGTAATATTTCATTTTTTATTTATTTTTGCAAACATTTCTAAAAACCTGTTTTTGCTTTGTCATTCTGGGGTATTGTGATGAGGGGGAAAAACAATTGTATCCATTTTAGAATAAGACTGTGTTGGGTTCTGAATGTATGAAATATACTTATTCATGTCACTGAGGGAGAGAGAGGAACGTGTAACGTTTACATCCTGTCCGGATATATCATTGTTTGCCATCAGGGATCCTATGGGACGAAACAAGACACAGTCTGTTACGAGTCTATATGACAGCCGTGAGTTGGGGAGGAGTTGGCACTTTGGGGCAGAGGTCAGGTTAGATACAGTGAGGAAGAACAGCTATCACTAAGGTTCTGTCTAGCGACAGAGATGCATAGGAGAAAGGGTAAAATATCAGTGCTTGTGTAAATATATATTTTTGTCTTCTGAAGCTGTATTGACCCAGTGGGTTGAATAAAATTGGTTTGAGCTTTGTTAAGCATCCAGGAGTTTTAATATGTTCATTTAGAACCTAAGAGCTGCAACATAACAACATGTGGAAAAAGTCAAGCGGTCTGAATACTTTCCGAATGCACTGTATATATATATATTATTATTTTTTTTATCTATTTTCTTTTGTTCTTCTGAGGGCTGGTTCTGTGTTGAATATATATATGTATATATATTGAATCCATTTTGTTTTGTTCCTCTGAGGGCTGGTTCTGTGTATAGCTTCCAGTGGGTTGTTTTGGCAGGAAGGAGAGAGTTTTGCTTCAATTTCCTGGCAGCAGTGTTGACTGCAATGGGAATTATTCCTTTCACACTACTATTTTACCATATTTGCTCATTATTTTATATTTTACTTTCCCTCCCTGAATGCAAAAATATTTAGGGGGCTGTAAATATCAAATCAAATCAAATTGTATTAGTCACATGCGTCGAATACAACAAGTGTAAAGCATACAGTGAAATGCTTACTTACGAGCCCCTAAACAACAATGCAGTTCAAATAAGAATAAGAAATAAAAGTAACAAGTGATTAAAGAGCAGCAGCAAAATAACATTCGGAGGGTCGGAGGGTATAGCGGGATTTATTATAAGCTTCCGGGTTAACTTCCCCTGAACAAGGCAGTTAACCCACTGTTCCTAGGCCATCATTGAAAGTAAGAATTTGTTCTTAACTGACTTGCTTAGTTAAATAAAGGTTAAGAGTCCCTCTCCTTGAAAGCCGCAGCTCTAGCCTTTAGCTCAGTGCGGATGTTGCCTGTAAGCCATGGCTTCTGTTTGGGGTTTGTACGTACGGTCATTGTGGGGGCGACGTCATCAATGCACTTATTGATGAAGCCAATGACTGATGTGGTGTACTTCTCAATGCCATCGGAGAAATCCCGGAACATATTCCAGTCTGTGCTAGCAAAACAGTCCTGTAGTTTAGCATCTGCTTCATCTGATCACTTTTTTTATTGATCGAGTCACTGGTGCTTCCTGCTTTAATTTTAGCTTGTAAGCAGGAATCAGGAGGATAGAATTATGGTCAGATTTACCAAATGGAGGGCGAGGGAGAGCTTTGTATGCATATCTGTGTGTGGAGTAAATGTGGTCCAGAGTTATTTCCCCTCTGGTTGCACATTTAACATGCTGATAGAAATTTGGTAAGACCGATTTAAGTTTCCCTGCATTAAAGTCCCCGGCCACTAGGAGCGCCGCCTCTGTGTGAGCGTTTTCCTGTTTGCTTATGGTGGAATACAGCTCATTGAGCTCATTATGTAGACCGCTATGAAAAATACAGATGAAAACTCTCCAGGTAGATAGTGTGGTCTACAGCTTATCATGCGATACTCTACCTCAGGCAAGCAAAACCTCGAGACTTTGCCATCTATCGTAACGATCTTGTCCTATAAACAACCTCTGAATAGTAAAGAAACACTCTTGAAAAGGAAAACATTTGAAAAGTGATGAAGGTCCTAAGAGTTCAGGGATAAGTATTCCTTCCTACACAATTACCTTCAATCTATATTCTGAAAGGTCTCTCTCGCTTCTCTTTCTCTCTATCTCTCGCTCTCTCTCTCTCTCTCTCTCTCTCTAAAAAGGAATCATTTAAAGGTTTCAGAATGGATAACAGCATCAGTAGATAAACATTCTGTTAACTCAGGGGGGGCATTTACAATCATGCAAGGGTGAAGAGGATATATGTTCAGCACAGAACAAACAAGCCATTGCTTCTCCACTTGCATCCCTCTAATTATGTGTTGTCTCTAATGGTGTCGTCCGCTCTGTGTGAGCAGCAGCTCTTCTTTTGTTGGGTAATGATGAAACCATAACAACAAGCTGTACCACCTCCAGTGTTTGAAAATGGCGGGGTTAAAAGCACGCTCCGCTCTGCTGGCGGTGTTCGTCTTTTAAATATTTATTTATTTTACTTACAAGATACATTTTTTATTTGCATTTTGGGATTATAATGAAAATGGCTCCCTTTTTTCTTTTAGTTTTTTTTTTGTTGCAATGACTATTACCAAAGGCTTCCCCCTTTGCTCATTGATTGGTGCAATGTGCTTGTTGATGATTATGTTGAGATATCAATGTAGTCACTTCCCTCTCCAGGTCATGGCCATTTACTTTATGAACCTCCACCCTCATCCCACTGTGAGCTAACCCACTCCCAGCCTACCAACACCCCCATCCCACTGTGAGCTAACCCACTCCCAGCCTACCAATACCCCCATCCCACTGTGAGCTAACCCACTCCCAGCCTACCTCCACCCCCATCCCACTGTGAGCTAACCCACTCCCAGCCTACCAACACACCCATCCCACTGTGAGCTAACCCACTCCCAGCCTACCAATACCCCCATCCCACTGTGAGCTAACCCACTCCCAGCCTACCAATACCCCCATCCCACTGTGAGCTAACCCACTCCCAGCCTACCTCCACCCCCATCCCACTGTGAGCTAACCCACTCCCAGCCCACCAACACCCCCATCCCACTGTGAGCTAACCCACTCCCAGCCTACCAACACCCCCATCCCACTGTGAGCTAACCCACTCCCAGCCTACCTCCACCCCCATCCCACTGTGAGCTAACCCACTCCCAGCCTACCTCCACCCCCATCCCACTGTGAGCTAACCCACTCCCAGCCTACCAACACACCCATCCCACTGTGAGCTAACCCACTCCCAGCCTACCAACACCCCCATCCCACTGTGAGCTAACCCACTCCCAGCCTACCAATACCCCCATCCCACTGTGAGCTAACCCACTCCCAGCCTACCAACACCCCCATCCCACTGTGAGCTAACCCACTCCCAGCCCACCAACACCCCCATCCCACTGTGAGCTAACCCACTCCCAGCCTACCAATACACCCATCCCACTGTGAGCTAACCCACTCCCAGCCTACCAACACACCCAGCTCCTGTTGAACCCACTCCCAGCCTACCAACACCCCCATCCCACTGTGAGCTAACCCACTCCCAGCCCACCAACACCCCCATCCCACTGTGAGCTAACCCACTCTCAGCCTACCTCCACCCCCATCCCACTGTGAGCTAACCCACTCCCAGCCTACCAACACCCCCATCCCACTGTGAGCTAACCCACTCCCAGCCTACCTCCACCCCCATCCCACTGTGAGCTAACCCACTCCCAGCCTACCAACACCCCCATCCCACTGTGAGCTAACCCACTCCCAGCCTACCAACACCCCCATCCCACTGTGAGCTAACCCACTCCCAGCCTACCAACACCCCCATCCCACTGTGAGCTAACCCACTCCCAGCCTACCAACACCCCCATCACACTGTGAGTTAACCCACTCCCAGCCTACCAATAACCCCATCCCGCTGTGAGCTAACCCACTCCCAGCCTACCTCCACCCCCATCCCACTGTGAGCTAACCCACTCCCAGCCTACCTCCACCCCCATCCCACTGTGAGCTAACCCACTCCCAGCCTACCAACACACCCAGCTCCTGTTGAACCCACTCCCAGCCTACCAACACCCCCATCCCACTGTGAGCTAACCCACTCTCAGCCTACCAACACCCCCATCCCACTGTGAGCTAACCCACTCTCAGCCTACCAACACACCCAGCTCCTGTTGAACCCACTCCCAGCCTACCAACACCCCCATCCCACTGTGAGCTAACCCACTCCCAGCCTACCAACACACCCAGCCCCTGTTGAACCCACTCCCAGCCTACCAACACACCCAGCTCCTGTTGAAGTCCACAAACCTCTAACTAAGGCATATTGTAGCTTTAGCAAGACACTGTGAGAAGCATGTGGTCATCTTCAACTGGTAGTTTGTCACACACACACACACACACACACACACACACACACACACACACACACACACACACACACACACACACACACAACCGTTCCCCAGGGCTAAGAGACAGGAGGCTGAGTGAATTAGGGCTGGGGGTCCGCTGGCCACCACAGCTTGGTAAAACACCTACCTGGCTTGTCATCCTGCTGTTATCAACATGTATTTCATCTGTGGTCTATCATCTGCACATGCCTGGCTGCATGAGACTACTGGTTGAAGCTACTGTGTGTGTGTGTGTGTGTGTGTGTGTGTGTGTGTGTGTGTGTGTGTGTGTGTGTGTGTGTGTGTGTGTGTGTGTGTGTGTGTGTGTGTGTGTGTGTGTGTGTGTGACAATAAACCAGCGTGTGATCTGACTGTTAACAGGAAGCCCCTTATGTGATGTACAAGAAACACCAGATGAATCTGGAGGGGAATGACAGATATGAAGGCTACTGTGTCGATTTAGCTGCCGAAATTGCAAAACATGTGGGGATACGATACAAACTGTCAGTAGTAGCAGACGGGAAGTACGGTGCGCGGGATCCAGACACCAAGACGTGGAACGGGATGGTGGGGGAACTGGTCTATGGGGTGAGTGGAGTCATCTCTCAGTCTCTCACTGATGTTCATTGTTACATCACCGAAGTATGCGTCCCAAATAGCACTTCATTCCCTATATAGTGCACTACTTTTGACCAGGATCCATAGGGCTCTATATAGTGCACTACTTTTGACCAGGATCCATAGGGCTCTATATAGTGCACTACTTTTGACCAGGATCCATAGGGCTCTATATAGTGCACTACTTTTGACCAGGATCCATAGGGCTCTATATAGTGCACTATATAGGGAATAGAGTTCCATTTGGGACATATCATTTGTTTAAACATTCACTACCAGCAGTTGAAAGAGAAAAGGTATGTATTAATAATGTGATTGTGTAACAATGTTTATAGTCTGCCTCCTATTTTACATTTACGTCATTTAGCAGACGCTCTTATCCAGAGAGACTTACAGTAGTGAGTGCATACATTTTAATACATTCTTCGTACTGGTCCCCACGTGGGAGTCGAACCCAGAACCCTGACGCCATGCTCTACCAACTGACCTGTATTAAATGGAGGGGCGTATATTAAATGATGATAGAGGAGCAGGGGAGAGGGCCGTCTATTGGATGATAGAGGAGCAGGGGAGAGGGCAGTATATTAAATGGATGATAGAGGAGCAGGGGAGAGGGCAGTATATTAAATGTATGATAGAGGAGCAGGGGAGAGGGCAGTATATTAAATGGATGATAGAGGAGCAGGGGAGAGGGCCGTATATTAAATGGATGATAGAGGAGCAGGGGAGAGGGCAGTATATTAAATGGATGATAGAGGAGCAGGGGAGAGGGCAGTATATTAAATGGATGATAGAGGAGCAGGGGAGAGGGCCGTATATTAAATGGATGATAGAGGAGCAGGGGAGAGGGCCGTATATTAAATGATGATAGAGGAGCAGGGGAGAGGGCCGTATATTAAATGGATGATAGAGGAGCAGGGGAGAGGGCCGTCTATTGGATGATAGAGGAGCAGGGGAGAGGGCAGTATATTAAATGGATGATAGAGGAGCAGGGGAGAGGGCAGTATATTAAATGGATGATAGAGTAGCAGGGGAGAGGGCAGTATATTAAATGGATGATAGAGGAGCAGGGGAGAGGGCAGTATATTAAATGGATGATAGAGGAGCAGGGGAGAGGGCAGTATATTAAATGGATGATAGAGGAGCAGGGGAGAGGGCAGTATATTAAATGGATGATAGAGGAGCAGGGGAGAGGGCAGTATATTAAATGGATGATAGAGGAGCAGGGGAGAGGGCAGTATATTAAATGGATGATAGAGGAGCAGGGGAGAGGGCCGTCTATTGGATGATAGAGGAGCAGGGGAGAGGGCAGTATATTAAATGGATGATAGAGGAGCAGGGGAGAGGGCAGTATATTAAATGGATGATAGAGGAGCAGGGGAGAGGGCCGTCTATTGGATGATAGAGGAGCAGGGGAGAGGGCAGTATATTAAATGGATGATAGAGGAGCAGGGGAGAGGGCAGTATATTAAATGGATGATAGAGGAGCAGGGGAGAGGGCAGTATATTAAATGGATGATAGAGGAGCAGGGGAGAGGGCAGTATATTAAATGGATGATAGAGGAGCAGGGGAGAGGGCAGTATATTAAATGGATGATAGAGGAGCAGGGGAGAGGGCCGTCTATTGGATGGATGATAGAGGAGCAGGGGAGAGGGCCGTCTATTGGATGGATGATAGAGTAGCAGGGGAGAGGGCCGTATATTGGATGGATGATAGAGGAGCAGGGGAGAGGGCCGTATATTGGATGATAGAGGAGCAGGGGAGAGGGCCGTCTATTGGATGATAGAGGAGCAGGGGAGAGGGCCGTATATTAAATGATGATAGAGGAGCAGGGGAGAGGGCCGTATATTGGATGATAGAGGAGCAGGGGAGAGGGCCGTATATTAAATGATGATAGAGGAGCAGGGGAGAGGGCCGTATATTGGATGATAGAGGAGCAGGGGAGAGGGCCGTATATTGGATGATAGAGGAGCAGGGGAGAGGGCCGTATATTAAATGATGATAGAGGAGCAGGGGAGAGGGCCGTATATTGGATGATAGAGGAGCAGGGGAGAGGGCCGTATATTAAATGATGATAGAGGAGCAGGGGAGAGGGCCGTATATTGGATGATAGAGGAGCAGGGGAGAGGGCCGTATATTAAATGATGATAGAGGAGCAGGGGAGAGGGCAGTATATTAAATGATGATAGAGGAGCAGGGGAGAGGGCCGTCTATTGGATGATAGAGGAGCAGGGGAGAGGGCCGTATATTGGATGATAGAGGAGCAGGGGAGAGGGCAGTATATTAAATGGATGATAGAGGAGCAGGGGAGAGGGCCGTCTATTGGATGATAGAGGAGCAGGGGAGAGGGCCGTATATTGGATGATAGAGGAGCAGGGGAGAGGGCAGTATATTAAATGGATGATAGAGGAGCAGGGGAGAGGGCCGTCTATTGGATGATAGAGGAGCAGGGGAGAGGGCCGTATATTGGATGATAGAGGAGCAGGGGAGAGGGCCGTCTATTGGATGATAGAGGAGCAGGGGAGAGGGCCGTATATTAAATGATGATAGAGGAGCAGGGGAGAGGGCCGTCTATTGGATGATAGAGGAGCAGGGGAGAGGGCCGTATATTAAATGGATGATAGAGTAGCAGGGGAGAGGGCAGTATATTAAATGGATGATAGAGGAGCAGGGGAGAGGGCAGTATATTAAATGGATGATAGAGGAGCAGGGGAGAGGGCAGTATATTAAATGATGATAGAGGAGCAGGGGAGAGGGCCGTATATTAAATGGATGATAGAGTAGCAGGGGAGAGGGCAGTATATTAAATGGATGATAGAGGAGCAGGGGAGAGGGCAGTATATTAAATGGATGATAGAGTAGCAGGGGAGAGGGCAGTATATTAAATGGATGATAGAGGAGCAGGGGAGAGGGCAGTATATTAAATGGATGATAGAGGAGCAGGGGAGAGGGCCGTATATTGGATGATAGAGGAGCAGGGGAGAGGGCAGTATATTAAATGGATGATAGAGGAGCAGGGGAGAGGGCAGTATATTAAATGGATGATAGAGGAGCAGGGGAGAGGGCCGTCTATTAAATGGATGATAGAGGAGCAGGGGAGAGGGCCGTATATTAAATGGATGATAGAGGAGCAGGGGAGAGGGCCGTCTATTAAATGGATGATAGAGGAGCAGGGGAGAGGGCAGTATATTAAATGGATGATAGAGGAGCAGGGGAGAGGGCCGTCTATTAAATGGATGATAGAGGAGCAGGGGAGAGGGCCGTATATTAAATGGATGATAGAGTAGCAGGGGAGAGGGCCGTACATAAAATGGATGATAGAGGATCTGTGATTATATCCATCACCATCCACGTGTCAATGTGGTTATTTATGTCCATCACCATCCACCGTGTCAATGTGGTTATTTATGTCCATCACCATCCATCGTGTCAATGTGGTCATTTATGTCCATCACCATCCACCGTGTCAATGTGGTTATTTATGTCCATCACCATCCACCGTGTCAATGTGGTTATTTATGTCCATCACCATCCACGTGTCAATGTGGTTATTTATGTCCATCACCATCCACCGTGTCAATGTGGTTATTTATGTCCATCACCATCCACCGTGTCAATGTGGTCATTTATGTCCATCACCATCCACCGTGTCAATGTGGTTATTTATGTCCATCACCATCCACCGTGTCAATGTGGTTATTTATGTCCATCACCATCCACCGTGTCAATGTGGTTATTTATGTCCATCACCATCCACCGTGTCAATGTGGTTATTTATGTCCATCACCATCCACCGTGTCAATGTGGTTACACGTGGGCAGTCAGGCCAAGCAGGTCTAATGATTGTGTAAAGGCTGGGTGACCTTCTGTCCAGGAAATGAATGTGATCTTAGCTGTCATTTAAAGGTTAGCCCTTAAACCCTGAAACTCTTTCTCTATGGCTGAGTGTTCTCTTCTCTATTGATTGGCCGTTACCACGGACACCGTTAGACTTAAGTGGTTATATTATAGCACTGCTGCCTAGGCTACGATCACCGTGTCCACAGGGTACAGAAACATCACAATAACGCCTTCATTTGGGTTTATCGTTGTATTTCCCCACCGTTTGAACTTGTACGAAACGTTCTCTCCTCGAGATGCTTTATCACGTTTTTCTTCGTCTACTAATTTATTTGTAGAAACGCAGTGCTTTAGGCCACAATACAAAGACATGTACTTCACGAATCGCTGCCTGGGAACAAAAGCTGCTGTTTGATGAATTGCGTCGTATGCTACACTCAGACTGCAGCAGTAACTTGTGTCTTAATTCATTACAGATTCATTCTCTTCTTCTGCTGTTTTTTTTAACAAAGTAAGAAAGCCCATCGTTTTGATAGTGCCATCACCACTTTTAAGGATGTGTTTTGGTAACAAGCCATGATGGGGAGGAGAGAAAGAAAGAAAGAACGACAGAATGAAAGAAAGAGAAGAAAGAAAGAAAGAACGACCGAATGAAAGAAAGAAAGAGAGAAAGAAAGAAAGAACGACAGAATGAAAGAAAGAGAGAAAGAAAGAAAGAAAGAACGACCGAATGAAAGAAAGAGAGAACGACAGAAAGAAAGAAAGAAAGAAAGAAAGAAAGAAAGAAAGAGAGAAATAAAGAACGACTGAATGAAAGAAAGATAGAAAGAAAGAACGACAGAATGAAAGAAAGAGAGAAAGAAAGAACGACAGAAAGAAAGAATGAAAGAAAGAGAAGAAAGAGATGAAAGGGAGCTTGGAAGATAAAAATAATGTAGATGACAAAAGTCTTGTCTCGTCTCTTCCGGGCACGGAGGCGCTCTGAATGGGATGGGAGGAAGGGAGGAATGCTGAAGTGGAGGGGTTTCTTCACACAGGATTGGGTTACTGTGTTTCTCCCACAATAACCACTTGAAAGGCTGTAATTTAAATCAGAGCTGTTTTATACTGTTAGACACATCTACATAACAGTTACACTGGTGTATATATTTACTGTTGTGCTACAGAAAGATGATCAGCAACTATTATTCATCTGTCCTGAAATGCCTTGGCTACATCCCAAATGGCACCCTATTCCCTACCTGTGCACCACTTTGGACAGGGCCCATAGGGAATAGGCTACCATTTGGGAAACAGGACATATGCTTGTTTTGGGGGATATTTCCCCTGCCTGCGTTACAAATAAATAACTTATTCCCTTTAATTAACTATGTATATGCAAATTATGTTAGGATTTATTGACACTAACGGTGAGTTTCATGAGCTGAAGATAAACGGAAAAGGATTTCTGAAATATACGTTTTTATTCGTACACCTGCAAAGTTTCCAGCCTGTTCTTAGCATCCCTCCTGGTTAGAGCCCATCAGTCTCCCACAGTCTGAAAGATTTAAACTAACTAGACAGGGGTAGCCACTGCACCATGGGGTGCTACATATTTCACATCTGACTCATACACCCATTTATGTGTTGCTAGTTATGCCCAATCTGTGTCTAGAAATCTTTTTGGGAAAGGTGAACATGAAATGTTTGAAAATCTTTTTGCTTTTTTTCCTCCCTCTCTTCTCTGATTGTGGAAATATTTGTTGAGACTCTGTAGAACTCAATGTAGTACACATTCTACACATTCTTCATATTTCTTTGATGTTGTTGTTGTGTTGACTAAAAGCATCCTGAGGCACAGACTGTTCAAGCTTTTCCTCTTCATGATGTTTTGTTTTGTCCGCTTTGAGAATATAAGCAGAACCGTAGGCCAATATTTGAAGAAACTCTTGAAAACTGTCCATAAGTTATATAAGGAGCTTCATTTAACAAACTTATTTTCATTTCATTCTACCTCAGGTCATAGGTTAGTCTGAATCCAGCAACAGTGATACATAATATCTAGATAAAAAAACATATCTCAGCTGGAACCAAACTAACCCACTCTACGTGTCCCTGTTTCCAGAGAGCAGATATAGCTGTGGCACCTCTCACCATAACCCTGGTTCGTGAGGAGGTGATCGACTTCTCCAAGCCCTTCATGTCTCTGGGCATCTCCATTATGATCAAGAAACCCCAGAAGTCTAAACCTGGTGTCTTCTCCTTCCTGGACCCGCTGGCCTATGAGATATGGATGTGTATCGTGTTCGCCTACATCGGTGTGAGTGTGGTCCTGTTCCTGGTCAGCCGCTTCAGCCCTTATGAGTGGAACCTGGATGAACAGGATGAGACCAAAGACCCCCAGACACCTCCAGATCCTCCCAACGACTTTGGCATCTTCAACTCTCTGTGGTTCTCTCTGGGAGCCTTCATGCAACAAGGATGTGAGATATCACCCAGGTAGGAAACGATCTGATCTAGAAATGAAACGGGCACCGTAGGTCTGACCTAAAAATACAATGGAGTAGTAATACACTACCAGCTCTCACAGTCTCACGTCATAATTAAACATTCATCCATGTTTCTCAAACGTCAATTACTTTCCCCTGGATTCGAACATGCAATCTTTTGAATCAGATGCTTACACCCATCTGCCATCCCCGTCCACAACACCGTAGCAAAACCGAAACCTACTTGAAGGTAACACCGCTCACTGTTGCCCCCTAGTGTCCGGTTTCTACTTCATCTCCCGATGTCCTCAGACATGGATGGACGTCCAATAGTGACTTGTATCACGGTTGACCTGGATGGAAATGCCATGGTGTTGATCTAATGTAAAAATACCATGGGGTGGATCTGATGTAAAAATACCATGGGGTGGATCTGATGTAAAAATACCATGGGGTGGATCTGATGTAAAAATACCATGGGGTGGATCTGATGTAAAAATACCATGGGGTGGATCTGATGTAAAAATACCATGGGGTGGATCTGATGTAAAAATACCATGGGGTGGATCTGATGTAAAAATACCATGGGGTGGATCTGATGTAAAAATACCATGGGGTGGATCTAATGTAAAAATACCATGGGGTGGATCTAATGTAAAAATACCATATGTAGATTGGAATCGTGTGCTTCTTCTCTTCAATAGAATACAATAGGCTACTTGCCGGTGCTCCAAAATAGATCCAATATAGCTGTAAAATATCTCCAATATAGCTCCAATATACCTGTAAAATATATGTAATATAGCTCCAATATAGCTGTAATAAAGCTCTAATATAGCTTTACTATAGCTCTAAAATAGCTGCAAAATAGGTCCAATATAGCTCTAATATAGCTGTAAAATAGCTGTAAAATAGCTCCAACATAGCTCTAAAATAGCTGTAAAGTAGCTCCAATATAGCTCTAATATAGCTCCAATATAGCTGTAATATAGCTCCAATATAGCTGTAATATAGCTCCAACATAGCTGTAAAATATAGCTCCAATATAGTTCTAAAATAGCTCTAATTTAGCTCCAATTTAGTTCCAATATAGCTCTAATATAGATCCAATATAGCTGTAAAATTGCTCCAATATAGCTCCAAAATATCTCTAATATAGCTCCAAAATAGCTCTAAAATAGCTCTAATTTAGCTCCAATATAGCTCCAATATAACTGTAATATAGCTCTAATATAGCTCTAATATAGCTCCAATATAGCTCCAATATAGCTCCAATATAGCTCTAATATAGCTCTAATATAGCTCTAATATAACTCCAATCTAGCTCTAATATAGCTCCAATATAGCTCTAATATAGCTCCAATATAACTGTAATATAGCTCTAATATAGCTCCAATATAGCTGTAATATAGTTCCAATATAACTCTAAAATAGCTGTAAAATGTAGCTCCAATATAGCTGTAATATATCTCCAACATAGCTCTAATATTTTTTCTTTTTCTTTATTTAACTAGGCAAGTCAGTTAAGAACAAATTCTTATTTTCAATGACGGCCGAGGAACAGTGGGTTAATTTCCTTGTTCGGGGGCAGAACGACAGATTTGTACCTTGTCAGCTCGGGGATTTGATCTTGTAACTTTTCGGTTACTAGTCCAACGCTCTAACCACTAGGCTACGCTGCTGCCCCAGTGTAGCCTATATAGCTCCAATGTAGCAAAAATATAGCTGTAATATAGCTCCAATATGTTAAGATCCGTGTGGGAGTAGAGTCCGAGGGGGGGGGGGGGGGTCAAGGGTGTGTGTGTTGGGGGAGGGGGGTCCGAGGGTGTGTGTGTTGGGGGAGGAGGGGTGACTGGGAGTAGAGTCCGAGGGGGGTTCAAGGGTGTCTGTGTTGGAGGAGGAGGGGTGACTGGGAGTAGAGTCCGAGGGGGGTTCAAGGGTGTGTGTGTTGGGGAGGGGAATATACTATTTGAATATACTGACTCAGCTTTAGGTTTTTCTAGCTAGGCTAACCAAGGTACAGATGATGTTCCAGTGAGCTGAGTCTGTAGCTTTAGATGCAATGGTGCATCACCTGTAGTGTATTTACTGTCATTATCTCCTACTATATGGAATGGACAGACACCAGCTGGGTTTACAAGCTCTGGTAATGGCACCTCTCTCTAATGTGTCGCTAATGCTCCCTCTCTACCTCCCTCTCCCTCTATTTCCTTCCCTCTCTATTTCCCTCTCCCTCTGTTTCCTTGCCCCTCTCTCTGTTTCATCCTACCTCCTCTCCCTCTCCCTCTGTTTCCTTCCCTCTCCCTCTGTTTCCTTCCTCTGTTTCCTCTCTCTCTCCCTCTTTCTCTCTCCCTCTCTCTCTGTTTCGTCCTACCCCCTCTCCCCTCTCTCTCTCCCCCCTCTCCCTCTCTCTGTTTCCTACTCCCCTCTCCCTCCCTCTCTCTTTGTTTCATCCTACCCCCTCTCTCTCTCCCCCCTCTCTCCCCCTCTCCCTCTCTCTCTCTCTCATCCCCTCCCCCCTATCTCTCTCTGTCTCTGTATCTCTATCTCTCAGGTCCCTATCAGGGAGAATAGTAGGGGGCGTGTGGTGGTTTTTCACTCTCATCATCATCTCGTCCTATACGGCCAACCTGGCTGCTTTCCTCACAGTGGAGAGGATGGTCTCCCCCATAGAGAGTGCTGAGGACCTGGCTAAACAGACTGAGATCGCCTACGGAACTCTAGATGCTGGTTCCACCAAGGAGTTCTTCAGGGTGAGTAAGGAAACACTGAAATCTTGTGGCTAACAACTGGTCCATCAGCTAGTTGGTACACCGGGTTGATCATCTAGGGAAAGTGGTCATTCAGGGACCAATCCTATCTTCCACTTAAAGTCACATTTTCACTTATTCTCCCATTGACATCAATGCATGACTTAAGTGAAAGTTAGGATTTGACCTTCAGCAATTACTGCTGGTAACTCGGTACAACTGACTGGTCGGCTAGTTTTAGTACAAATGGTCAATCGGCAAGTACTGTGAGAAAAAAAACATTGTAAAAAGCTTTTGTTTTGGTCTGATATCATGTGAGTCTATATTGCTATTATGGCTTAGCGTCACCTCAGACATCAAGTCCCTGAAAAGCCTTCAGTACAGCCGTTAACACTGTATCTCTGACAAAAGCCTCCCTGTATCTCCATCCAAACCTCAGAACAGCTCATCAGAACTGTCGAGAAGCAGAGGAGCGCATAAAGTTCTTCCTGAAACGCTGTGACGTCACTTGAACGGTGAATTTACGCAGCGGCGATTCGGTTCTGCTGGCCTTGTCCAACCTTGAGACAGTTAGTCTGGTCAGCAGAAAGTCTGATTGCTAACGACGTGCACACGCACACACACAGACACACACACACACACACACACACACACACACACACACACACACACACACACACACACACACACACACACACACACTCTCTCTGAGGTGATGAAACAGAGGCCTAATCAGAGAGTCCACATCAGCCCTACAGTAACGCAGAGGGGTCAGTTCACCAAACCTAATTAGCTGGCTGTGGCTGCATGGTAAATTGGAGCTGATGAATAATGGGTCTCCAGGCCAAACAGAGAAGAGGAGATGGAAGGAAGCCATATGTCCGCTGGCAGAGAGGGACCGACGAGCCAATTAAGTTATAACTTATTAACCAAATTCTCATCTGAGAGTTCATCCATCCCCTTATCAGCGTACACACAATACAACACAGCACTTTGTGCCAGAGTGGAGGAGCTAGATTACAATGTACTGTAACACATCACTGTGATACTGGAATATATAGCTAGGGCAAACAGTGAAGAGAACGAGTGGGTACTAGAGCAAGTGAATTGAAACAGTATGGACATCTTGCAAGAAGTGGCCACTACATTGTGCCAGTGTGGAGGAGTTAGGTTAGAACAGGTGCCATCTAGAACCTAAAAGGTTTTTTGGTTCCAGGTAGAGCCCTTTTAGATTCCATGTAGAGCTGTTTCTACAGAGGGTTCTACCTGGAACCCAAAATGATTCTACCTGGAACCAAAAAGGCTTCTCCTATGGGGAACTCCGAAGAACCCTTCTGGAAGCCTTTTTTCTAACAGTGTACTGTATCACATTGTTGTGATGATGGGAATATGTTATGATGTAGTCTAAGAGCTCCGGTACTGTTTAGACAATGAAGAGGCAGACAGAGGCAGAGTGGGTCTACTAAAGCCTTATATCTTATTATGAGAAGTGGAAATTAGCAAATGTGTATGTAACGTGTAGGTCAAAAATACCCACACAGCATCATGCCGCCACCACCACGCTTCACCATTGGGGTGCCAGGTTTCCGCCAGGTTTCCGCCAGGTTTCCGCCAGGTTTCCACTAGGTTTCCACCAGGTTTCCACCAGGTTTCCACCAGGTTTCCGCTTGGCATTCTAGTGGATGGGACGCTTCTTTGTAAAAAAAAATATAATAATAAAAACATTCGCTTTTTGGTCTTAATTTAAGGTTCGAGTTACACAGGTTAACGGTCTATTTCATCCATCCCAGTCACCTCCCCCCCTCCCCCAACACACACACCCTCGAACCCCCCTCTGACTCTACTCCCAGTCACCCCCCTCCCCCAACACACACACCCTCGACCCCCCCCTCGGACTCTACTCCCAGTCACCCCCCTCCCCCAACACACACACCCTCGAACTCCCCTCGGACTCTACTCCAGGTCACCCCCCTCCCCCAACACACACACCCTCGACCCCCCCCCTCGGACTCTACTCCCAGTCACCCCCCTCCCCCAACACACACACACCCTCGACCCCCCCTCGGACTCTACTCCCAGTCACCCCCCTCCCCCAACACACACACCCTCGACCCCCCCCTCGGACTCTACTCCCAGTCACCCCCCTCCCCCAACACACACACACCCTCGACCCCCCCTCGGACTCTACTCCCAGTCACCCCCCTCCCCCAACACACACACCCTCGACCCCCCCCTCGGACTCTACTCCCAGTCACCCCCCTCCCCCAACACACACACACCCTCGACCCCCCCCTCGGACTCTACTCCCAGTCACCCCCCTCCCCCAACACACACACCCTCGACCCCCCCCCCCCTCGGACTCTACTCCCACACTGATCTTAACATACCACATGAACAGCTTCTGTTTGATATGCAGAACACTGGACACAGCCAGGGACTAACATAGAGAAGGAATACTGTAGAAGAGTGTGTGTTTACTGATACACATACACACACAATTACTGAGGCCTGGTTGGGGAGTCCCAGACAGATTTCACCTATTCCATATAATGAGTGTCCTAGTTCCAGCCGGAGCCTTCAGAGTACACATGACGTGTGTATCGTTGTTCCACAGGACTTTAATTAAAACTTGGAGAGAGAGACTGACAAGGGGAAAAACACTGATTAATGGGCTCAAGTTGTGTGTGTGCCAATGTGTGTGTGCATAAGTGTGTGCGTGTGCGTGCGTGTGTGCGTGGACACGTTTTCACTCCCACTTGTATGCATCCAAAGTTCTCTCCCAGATATTGTTTGGTGATGATACAAGCGTGTTTTAGTGTCACAGAGATCTCAATGATCTTATTCATGTTAATGATGAACTGTGTAATATCACAAAGTGGTTTAAAATCAACAAAATGTCACTGAATCTTAAAAACATTTATTTTAATTATCTAGTCCAAAGAGCAGAGAATTCAATCCAGACTATTTATCCAGAGTACATATCCAGACTATATATCCAGACTCTATCGGTGTCACGTTCCTGACCTTATTTCCTTTGTTTAGCCTTGTTTAGTTGGTCAGGACGTGAGCTGGGTGGGCATTCTATGTTATGTGTTTCTATGTTGGGTTCATTGCATTAGCCTGATATGGTTCTCAATCAGGGGCAGGTGTTTTACGTTTCCTCTGATTGAGAACCATATTAAGGTAGGCTGTTCTCACTGTTTGTTTGTGGGTGATTGTTGCTGTGTCTGTGTTTGTTTCACCACACGGTACTGTTTCGTTTCGTTCGTTTTTTCGTTTGTTCCTACCTGTTCGTGCATTCATGTTTTATGTTCTCAAGTTCAGGTCTGTTCACGTCGATTTGTTATTTTGTCAGTGTTCTGTTTTGTTGGATATCATTAAAATTCGACATGAACATTCACCACGCTGCGCCTTGGTCCTCCTCTCTTCCACCTAAAGACGAGCGTTACAATCGGGTCCATATTGATAATATTCCTGTTGATTAATCCTGCACAACACACTTCCTTGGTATTTTAATTGATGATGAATTGTCATGGAAACCACACAAAGACAATAACCTCTAAGATCGCCAGAAATACGGGGATACATGTCAAAATGAGATGTCTTCTATACAGAAGCACTGCTCTTAGTCTCTGTCACACAATGATCTTCCCATCCATCAGAAACGGTCAAATTACATGGGCCGGCCCACAACATACTACACTCCTGTCAGTCTGTCGTCTGCAGAAACACTCTGTAGAATAACATTATCTGCCGCTTTTAGAATCAATTCAGCATCACTTTTCAAACTATTAGTTCTGCTGAATATTTATCAAATGATTTATCTTCATGTTGCTCAAAACGACTCTTTAAAATAATTAATGACCCTCTTTCGTCAAAAACAATTTCACCGTCACATATGAATTCCACAACTACTCAACAAGAAACAGACAACAGCTACATCAACCACATGCAAACAGAGGCTCTGTGATATGGATCTCACTCCCGTCAGATTTTGCCAAGCTATCCCCATCGTTGTTTTAAAAAATGGTATAAGAGGCAGCTACTGTCCATCACAGATGTACATCCCTAGTAGACTTTCTGCTGGGATTTTATGTTATTTTACCCATTTTGCGTTTATTTTATCTTTTGTTTGTGTGATATTTTTTTTTATTTGTAATTTTTTTTACTTCACATACATATTGTTGTCATTTTATAACTGTGTAGAAAATGTCTTTGTATTTGTGCTAATAAACTAAATT
This sequence comes from Salvelinus namaycush, assembly GCF_016432855.1. Lineage (NCBI taxonomy): Eukaryota > Metazoa > Chordata > Actinopteri > Salmoniformes > Salmonidae > Salvelinus > Salvelinus namaycush. The sequence continues at coordinate 27,366,129 of NC_052323.1, forward strand.
ATGCAGCAAGGATGGAGAGCGCTACAAAATAAATTGAAATTGACAGAGAATGATGTGCAAAACATGGGGGGTACTATTTGTGTTCAGCATTACAAGTTCCTCTCTCTCTCTAGCAAACTAGATTCACTGTACATGTAGTCCTGCAGACAGTTTATGTATTTTGAAAATAATTACCCACTTAGAAAATAATTTCCAAAATGTGTAGAGTTAGTATATCCAAAAAGCCCTGATGGCTCCTCCTCTCACCAAGTGGGACAGCTGGCAAGGGAGAGTGGGAGAGACAGGACTGTGGAGCCCAGTGGATGGCTGCAGGGTTCTGGGCTGTTGGCCCCTAATCTCTTCTCTTTCCTGTCTCTTGCTCTTCTTCAGACTAACCTGTCATCTCTCCTCTTTCCTGTCTCTTCCTCTTCTTCAGACTAACCTGTCATCTCTCCTCTCTCCTGTCTCTTCCTCTTCTTCAGACTAACCTGTCATCTCTCCTCTTTCCTGTCTCTTCCTCTTCTTCAGACTAACCTGCCATCTCTCCTCTCCTGTCTCTGTCTCTTCTCCAGACTAACCTGTCATCTCTCTTCTCTCTTGGCTGTGCCTCTTCTCCAGCATCTCCACTTCAGTCTTTATAGCCTCCAGCAAGTCTGTCTGTTCCATATGTCCAGAAACCCCTACCCACTCCTGGCTCTGCCTCTTCCCCTGACTAGCCTACCCAGTCTAGGCACTCCCTCTCCAGCCTCTCCTCTTCAGTGTGCCTACCCTCCAGCAAGTCTGTCTGTTCTATCTGCACCTGGAGCCTCAGTGAGACAGATGGCTGCTGGCTTCATGTTGTACTCCTTCAACAATAATAACTGGCACTGCTTAGCTAAATATTTTGCTGCCATATTTGTTCTGCAGCTCATTGAATGGTTGTATGTTGGGGCGATAACGCTGAAGTCCATAAAATGAATAGAGCTCGGCGGGTATGTATAGTTAATGAATCCCTGAGGCTAAATGAATAGAGTTCGGCGGGTATGTATAGTTAATGAATCCCTGAGGCTAAATGAATAGAGCTCGGCGGGTATGTATAGTTAATGAATCCCTGAGGCTAAATGAATAGAGCAAGGCGGGTATGTATAGTTAATGAATCCCTGAGGCTAAATGAATAGAGTTCGGCGGGTATGTATAGTTAATGAATCCCTGAGGCTAAATGAATAGAGCAAGGCGGGTATGTATAGTTAATGAATCCCTGAGGCTAAATGAATAGAGCTCGGCAGGTATGTATAGTTAATGAATCCCTTAGGCTAAATGAATAGAGCTCGGTGGGTATGTATAGTTAATGAATTCCTGAGGCTAAATGTAATGTAATACAGCAGCAAACAAAACAACCATAGACACGGAATCATTGACATTATATCACACCTTTATTGATGATTATTAGAGTGATGAGGAGGACTGATGTTTGTATTGCGTTACCTGGGAAGATTAACATCATGAAAGACTGTGTCTGAAATGTTACCCTAACCCCTATGTAGTGCACTACTTTTGGCCAAGGCCCATAGGGTTAAAAGTTGTGTACAACATAGGGAATAGGGTGCCATTTGTCATATATACAAGTCAACCGTACACAGCCCTGTCCTTTATCACAGAACAATATAGGAATACTAACTGCTCAATGTATTTAAAAAATAATCATTTAACTATGCAAGTCAGTTAATATCAAATTCTTCTTTACAATGACGACCTACACCTGCCAAACCCAGACGACGCTGGGCCAATTGTGCGCCGGCAAATGGGACTACCAATCACGGCCAGTTGTGATAGAGCCTGGAATCGAACCAGGGTGTCTGTAGTGACGCTTCTAACACTGAGATGCAGTGCTTTGAACCGCTGCGCCACTCGAGAGCCCACTGAGTGTAGCAAAGGAGAGAACTGTAACTCTCAGCAGCTTATACGTTATCTAAAGCCTCAACACAATAGTAATATACACAGAAAGAGAGAAGAACACTCCCAAGAGCATTATCTAAAACCTTGAGTAGACCTCATGATCTAGGCTATTGCCAGTTTAGTCTGAACTCTAAATGGTAACCGACAACAGCTAGAGTGCAGTCACCAATGCACTTTACTACTGTAAGCGTGAAAAATCATTTTCACATCTCAGCTACTGCAGTGCAGGCACTATGACCATGCATTATATTATAAAACACGATGTGATATGAAGGGATTTATTTTCACACATCAAATCAAATTGTATTGGTCACATACACATGGTTAGCAGATGTTATTGTGAGTGTAGCGAAATGCTTGTGCTTCTAGTTCCGACAGTGTAGCAATGTCTAACAAGTAATCTAACAATTCCCCAACTACTACCTAATACACACAAATCTAAGTAAAGGAATGGATTAAGAATATACGAATAGAGCTCATAATACATATGGTTGGGTGTCCAATCGAAAACACAACTATTGACTAATCGGTCTAAGAAAACCAATGGTCCAAACCTCTTGCCTCTATCATAACCCGTTCAAAAGTTATTGCCGTTTTTAACACAGTGGCTAAATCAATGGAGACCAGAGAAAAAAGTGTTTAAAAAATTAATTGGGAAAATTGCCTCCCAAAAGCAATGTATGAAGTAACCCATGTCCTATAGTTCCTCAATTTAGTTGTACATTTAATCCAGACCATTTGTCTAAATCATGAAAAGCAGTTACATGCATTATTTGTATTAACTAGGCAAGTTAGTTAAGAACAAATTCTTATTTTCAATGACGGCCTAGGAACAGTGGGTTAACAGAACGACAGATTTTTTGACCTTGTCAGCTCGGGGATTCGATCTTGCAACCTTTCGGTTACTAGTCCAATGCTCTAGCCACTAGTGCCGCCCCACCCACGGTAAGGGAGACTACGTTTACAGAGCCTTCGGAAAGTATTCCATTGACTTTTTCCACATGTTGTTGTGTTACAGTCTGAATTTAAAATGGATTCAATTAAGATGTTGTGTCACTGGCCTCTACACACAATACCCCACAGTACCCCACAGTACCCCCCTGTTTGCAATAAGGCATGAAAGTAAAACTACAAAAACAATTGGCAAAGAAAATAACTTTTTTTCCTGAATACAAAGTGTTATGTTTGGGGCAAATCCAACACATCACTGAATGGCACAGGCAAAATCCTAGAGGAAAACCTGGTTCAGTCTGCTTTCCAACAGACAGTGGGAGACAAATTCATATTTCAGTAGGAAAATAACCTAGAACACAAGGAAAAATATACACTGGAGTTGCTTACCAAGACAACATTGAATGTCCCTGAGTGGCCTAGTTACAGTTTTGACTTAAATTGGCTTGAAAATCTATGGCAAGACTTGAAAATGTCTGTCTAGCAATGATCACCAACCAACTTGACCGAGCTTGATGTAAATTAGATATTGCTGTATTTTATTTTCAACACATTTGCAAAGATGCCTAAAAACATGTTTTAACACTTTGTCATTTTAGGGTATTGTGTGTAGATGGGTGAGAGAAAAAATCAATTTAATCCATTTTAAATTCAGGCTGTAACACAAAATGTGGAATATGTCAAAGGGTTGTGAATACTTTCTGAAGACACTGTATGTCCGCAATGAAATACTACCACAACTACTGTAGCCCTCTATAACACCAGCTAGGCTGGATGGTGTTCCAGAAGTAACGCTAGCTGACAGCTCACCACTGACATCTTTCTTCTAGAATCCGGAAGACATGAAACAATAGATATCAATTTTGAGACATTTAAAAAAATATATATATTCGCTTTTCAAATTAATGCGAAATTCCTGGCCCGCAGGCTTTATATTTTCAAATCCTTTTACATTGAATTCATTTTGTCCCGCTAACATCTTTGAAGACAACGACCACAACGTGTAAAATCCTCAACAGTTGTGGCGAGAAAGCCGCAGCGCTTGGATGTATTTTGATTCTAGTGTGATTGATGTTAGAGAAAGACTCCACCATAGATTCAGAACATAAAGAATCATATTTGTCTTGTTAAAATGCATTTTCTAACATAAGGAAGTGTAATTTCATCACCAAAGCGCGTTTTCACCCAGGCTGGGCAGTGGCCAGAACCTTAGTGAGGATGTTGAGGACAGGGGGAAGAGAGAGAGAGAGGACGGACAGGAGAAAGAGAGGAAAGAGGTATCCTGAACCAGAAAGAGAGACTCTAAAGCAAAGAACTACACAAGGTTGGACTGTAGCCCACTGCATTCCATTGCTCATCAATGAACACCAGTCCCCCAGCTCTTGTCAGTGTGTGTTTGGGTATGGCGCTGGGTAAGGGAAGGGGAAGCTCCTACAACAGAGATTAGAGGCTTGTTGCATATAGGGAGAGCCTGACAGAAGCAATGCCAGGCTTGGTGTGAGATAGAGATAACCTCCAAGGAAGACGGGCTCTCAGAGGGTCCTGTCTAACTTCAGACAGACAGAGAGACAGCGAGAGAGAGAGAGGGAGAGAGAGAGAGTGAGCTATTGGATTCCTACACTGAACATCCCAATTGGTATTCTGGACCTTGAGTGGTGAACTTCAGTGACAAAGTAAAGCCATTGCTGCATACTGGAGATATACAGGTACACTTGCCTAACACTATTGAATAATGAAATATATACAGGTAGTCTTGCCTAACACTATTGAATAATGAAATATATACAGGTAGTCTTGCCTAACACTATTGAATAATGAAATATATACAGGTAGTCTTGCCTAACACTATTGAATAATGAAATATATACAGGTAGTCTTGCCTAACACTATTGAATAATGAAATATATACAGGTAGTCTTGCCTAACACTATTGAATAATGAAATATATACACAGGTAGTCCTGCCTAACACTATTGAATAATGAAATATATATACAGGTAGTCTTGCCTAACACTATTGAATAATGAAATATATATACAGGTAGTCCTGCCTAACACTATTGAATAATGAAATATATATACAGGTAGTCCTGCCTAACACTATTGAATAATGAAATATATACAGGTAGTCTTGCCTAACACTATTGAATAATGAAATATATACAGGTAGTCTTGCCTAACACTATTGAATAATGAAAGAATGACACAAATGCCCTGAAAGGAATTGAAAGTATGATGCAGGTAGGAGAACTAAGTGTTCACTGTGTGCGTAGAGTTTTAAATAGAACTAAGTGTTCACTGTGTGGGTAGAGTTTTAAATAGAACTAAGTGTTCACTGTGTGGGTAGAGTTTTAAATAGAACTAAGTGTTCACTGTGTGGGTAGAGTTTTAAATAGAACTAAGTGTTCACTGTGTGGGTAGAGTTTTAAATAGAACTAAGTGTTCACTGTCTGGGTAGAGTTTTAAATAGAACTAAGTGTTCACTGTGTGGGTAGAGTTTTAAATAGAACTAAGTGTTCACTGTGTAGGTAGAGTTTTAAATAGAACTAAGTGTTCACTGGTTGGGTAGAGTTTTAAATAGAACTAAGTGTTCACTGTGTGGGTAGAGTTTTAAATAGAACTAAGTGTTCACTGGTTGGGTAGAGTTTTAAATAGAACTAAGTGTTCACTGTGTGGGTAGAGTTTTAAATAGAACTAAGTGTTCACTGTGTGGGTAGAGTTTTAAATAGAACTAAGTGTTCACTGTGTGGGTGACATTTTAAATAGAACTAAGTGTTCACTCTGTGGGTAGAGTTTTAAATAGAACTAAGTGTTCACTGTGTGGGTAGAGTTTTAAATAGAACTAAGTGTTCACTCTGTGGGTAGAGTTTTAAATAGATCTAAGTGTTCACTGTGTAGGTAGAGTTTTAAATAGAACTAAGTGTTCACTGTGTGGGTAGAGTTTTAAATAGAACTAAGTGTTCACTGTGTGGGTAGAGTTTTAAATAGAACTAAGTGTTCACTGGTTGGGTAGAGTTTTAAATAGAACTAAGTGTTCACTGTGTGGGTAGAGTTTTAAATAGAACTAAGTGTTCACTGTGTGGGTAGAGTTTTAAATATATCTAAGTGTTCACTGTGTAGGTAGAGTTTTAAATAGAACTAAGTGTTCACTCTGTAGGTAGAGTTTTGAATAGAACTAAGTGTTCACTGTGTAGGTAGAGTTTTGAATAGAACTAAGTGTTCACTGTGTAGGTAGAGTTTTCAATAGAACTAAGTGTTCACTGTGTAGGTAGAGTTTTAAATAGAACTAAGTGTTCACTGTGTAGGTAGAGTTTTAAATAGAACTAAGTGTTCACTGTGTAGGTAGAGTTTTAAATAGAACTAAGTGTTCACTGTGTAGGTAGAGTTTTAAATAGAACTAAGTGTTCACTGTGGCTACTTCAGTTCGGTTTTTAAACAACAACCAACATTCAGCTTGAAAATTGACTTTTTCTGTGGCAAAGCTTCAAAGGATATTTTTTACAAATGATCCACACACACACCCATGCAAGCATGCACACACACACACACACACACACACACACACACACACACACACACACACACACACACACACACACACACACACACATCACCTTAGTTGTGTTCTTTTCATTGCATCAGTCCTCAGTTGTATGCGGCCTAACAGGCCGTAGAGAGAGACAGGCCAGCCCACAAGGCAAGGAAGGAGGAATAGTGAGGCAAGGAGGAATAGTGAGTGAGTGAGTGAGTGAGTGAGTGAGTGAGTGAGTGAGTGAGTGAGTGAGTGAGTGAGTGAGTGAGTGAGTGGGGGAGTGGGGGAGTGAGTGAGTGGGGGAGTGAGTGAGTGGGGGAGTGAGTGAGTGGGGGAGTGATTGGGGGAGGGTGTGTAAGTGTCTGACTAATCTTGCTGCAAGCAGAAGCTTGACCAACCTACATTTCTGAGCACTGCAGATAGCTTTTCCTCATCCCTCCTTCCACCCATCCCTAACTCCCTCCATCCGTTCCTACCTCCCTCCAACCCTCCATCCATCCCTTACTCCATCCATCCCTCCACACATCCCCTTTTCCCTCTATCCCGCCACACATCCCTTCCTCCTTCCAACCCTCCATCCATCCATTCATCCCTAATCCCTCCACACATCCCTTCGTCCCTCCAACCCTCCATCCATATCTTCCTCCCTCCATCCCTCCACACGTCCCTTCCTCCCTCCAATCCTCCATCCATCCCTTCATCCCTAATCCCTCCATCATCCTTTCGTCCCTCCAACCCTCCACATATCCCTTCTTCCCTCCATCCCTTCCTCCCTCCAACCCTCCATCCATCCCTTCATCCCCAATCCCTCCATCATCCCTTCGTCCCTCCAACCCTCCACATATCCCTTCCTCCCTCCAACCCTCCTTCCATCCCTTCATCCCTAATCCCTCCATCATCCTTTCGTCCCTCCAACCCTCCATCCATCCCTTCATCCCTAATCCTTCCATCATCCCTCCCTCCCTTCAACCCTCCATCCATCCCTAATCCCTCCATCATCCTTTCGTCCCTCCAACCCTCCATCCATCCCTTCCTACATCCATCCTGTCCTCCCTCCCTCCATTCATCCACAAATCCCTTCCTCCCTCCAACTCTCCATCCATCCCTTCCTCTCTCCATCAATCCCTTACTCCCTCCACACAACCCTTCTCCCTCCATCCCTCAATTGAAGTCATTGTATCCTCATCCCAGAGGCTACGTCAGATCAACAAGGTGAATGTTACTGGATATAGCTATGTCTGTAGTGAGATGGAGATATGTCTGTAGAGAGATAATGGAGATATGTTTGTAGAGAGAGAGGGAGAGGTTGTTGTCCTGGAACCACACTGCCAGGTCTCTGAACTCCTCCCTATTGGCTGTCTCATTGTTGTTTGTAATCAGGCCTACCACTGTTGTGTCATCAGCGAACTTAATGATGGTGTTGGAGTCATGATTGGCCATGCAGTTGTGAGTGAACAGGGAATACAGGAGGGGACTAAGCACACACCCCTGAGGGACCCCAGTGTTGAGGATCAGCATGACATATGTGTTGTTGCTTACCCTTACCACCTGGGGGCGGCACATCAGGAAGTCTAGGATCCAGTTGTAGAGGGAGGTGTTTAGTCTCAGGGTCCTTAGCTTAGTGATGAGCTTTGAGGGCACTATGGTGTTGAACGCTGAGTTGTAGTCAATGAACAGAATTCATTGACTTTTGTCCAGGTGTTCCTTTTGTCCAGGTAGGAAAGGGCAGTGTGGAATGCGATTTAGATTGTGTCATCGGTGGATCTGTTGGGGCAGGATGCGATTTGGAGTGGGTCTAGAGTATCCGGGATGATGCTGTTTATTTGAGCAATGACTAGCCTTTCAAAGCACTTCATGGCTTCCGACGTGAGTGCTATGGGGCAGAAATAATTTAGGCAGGTTACCTTCACTTCCTTGGACAAAGGGACGATGGTGGTCGGCTTGAAACGTGTAGGTATTACAGACTCGGTCAGGGAGACATTGAAAATGTCAGTGAAGACACTTGCCAGTTGGTCCATGCATGCTTTGTTTACACATCCTGGTAATCCATCTGGCCCCGCGGCTTTGTGAATGTTGACCTGTTTAAAGATCTTGCTCACATCGGCTACCATGAGCGTTATCAAACAGTTGTACGGAACAGCTGGTGCTCTCATGCATGATTCAGTGTTGCTTTCCTCGAAGTGATAATAAAAGGAATTTAGCTTGTCTGGTAGGCTCGCGTCACTGGGCAGCTTGCGGCTGCGTTTCCCTTTGTAGTCTGTAATAGTTTCAAGTCCTGCCACATCTGATGAGCGTCAGAGCCGGTGTAGCAGGATTCAATCTCGATCCTGTATTGACGCTTTTCCTGTTTGATGGTTCATCTGAGGGCATAGCAGGATTTCCTGTAAGTGTCCGGATTAGTGTCCCGCTCCTTGAAAGCAGCAGCTCTAGCAATTAGCTCGATGCGGATGTTGCCTGTAATCCATGGCTTCTGGTTGGGATATGTACATACGGTCACTGTGGGGACGACGACGCCGATGCACTTATTGATGAAGCCAATAACTGAGGTGATATATTCCTCAATGCCATTGGATGAATCCCGGAACATATTCCAGTCTATACTAGCAAAACAGTCCCGTAGCTTAGCATCCATTACATCTTACCACTTCTGTATTGGGGGAGTCACTGGTGCTTCCTGCTTTAGTTTTCATTTGTAAGCAGGAATCAGGAGGATAGAATTATGGTCAGATTTGCCAAATGGAGGGCGAGGGAGAGCTTTGTATGCGTCTCTGTGTGTGGAGTCAAGGTGGTCTAGAGTTTTTCTTCCTCTGGTTGCACATGTGACATGCTGGTAGAAATGAGGTAAAACGGATTTAAGTTTGCCTGCATTAAAGTCCCCGGCCTCTAGGAGGGCCGCTTCTGGATGAGCATTTTCTTGTGTGCTTATGGCCTTATACAGCTGGTTGAAAGCGGTCTTAGTGCCAGGATCTGTTTGTGGTGGTAAATAGATGGCTACGAATAATATAGATGAGAACTCTCTTGGTAGATAGCGTGGTCTACAGCTTATCACAAGGTACTCTACCTCAGGCAAGCAATACCTCAAGACTTATTGAATATTAGACATTGCGCACCAGCTGTTATTGACAAATAGACACACACCCCCACCCCTCTTCCTACCAGACGTAGCTTCTCTGTCCTGCCGATGCACGGAGAAGCCAGCCAGCTCTATATTATCCATGTCGTCGTTCATCCAAGACTCTGTGAAACATGATATTACAGTTTTAATGTCCCGTTGGTAGGATAGTCTTGATCATAGATCATCCAGTTTCCTTTCCAATGATTGCACGTTGGCCAATAGAACAGATGGTAGTGGTGGTTTACCCACTCACCTATGAATTCTCAGAAGGCAACCCGACCTCTGTCCCCTTTCTCTCTGTCTTTTCTTCACGCAAATGACGGGGATTTGGGCCCGTTCCTGAGAAAGCGATATATCCTTCGTGTCGGACTCGTTATAGAAAAAAATCTTTGTCCAGTTCAAGGTGAGTAATTGCTGATTTGATGTCCAGAAGTTATTTTCGGGCCATAGAAGAAATTAGCAGCAACATCATGTACAAAGTAAGTTACAAAATAAGTTACAAACAATGCGAAAAAACGAACAAAATAGCACAGTTGGTTAGGAGCCCGTAAAACAGCAGCCATCCACTCCGGTGCCATTCATACACACACATTTGCTCACACACACACACACACACACACTTGCTCACACACACACAAACACTCTCTCACACACACATGCACGTTCCGACAGAAACACACTGATAGCCTTTTGTTTCTCTGTTAACTGCCAGGCAGATTAGTCGCACTCAGTCTTTCCAGAAGTTGTTCTTCAAACCAACCAATAATGTCCTTCCAACTATGTTTTAGCTCATGCAAATTAGGAGCGCAAAATAAATTATATTGTCTACACAAAACAACACAACTCCTATGCCACTGATTTATATTACTAACTTTAACCCATATTAGCATTACCATAGAACAGGGATCACCTCACATCCCCAAACTTCAAGCTTTTTTCATAAAGGTGGAGACAGGGAAATATATTCATTCATCATGGTGACTTCTAATGTTGTTTTATGTTTTTGTCTGGTCTGATCCTCACCCCTCTGGTCTGATCCTCACCCCTCTGTTCTGATCCTCACCCCTCTGGTCTGATCCTCACCCCTCTGTTCTGATCCTCACCCCTCTGGTCTGATCCTCACCCCTCTGGTCTGATCCTCACCCCTCTGGTCTGATCCTCACCCCTCTGGTCTGATCCGCACCCCTCTGGTCTGATCCTCACCCCTCTGGTCTGATCCTCACCCCTCTGGTCTGATCCTCACCCCTCTGGTCTGATCCTCACCCCTCTGGTCTGATCCTCACCCCTCTGGTCTGATCCTCACCCCTCTGGTCTGATCCTCGCCCCTCTGGTCTGATCCTCACCCCTCTGGTCTGATCCTCACCCCTCTGGTCTGATCCTCACCGCTCTGGTCTGATCCTCAACCCTCTGGTCTGATCCTCACCCCTCTGGTCTGATCCTCACCCCTCTGTTCTGATCCTCACCCCTCTGGTCTGATCCTCACCCCTCTGGTCTGATCCGCGCCCCTCTGGTCTGATCCTCGCCCCTCTGGTCTGATCCGCGCCCTTCTGGTCTGATCCTCACCCCTCTGGTCTGATCCTCACCCCTCTGGTCTGATCCTCACCCCTCTGGTCTGATCCTCACCCCTCTGGTCTGATCCTCACCCCTCTGGTCTGATCCTCACCCCTCTGGTCTGATCCTCACCCCTCTGGTCTGATCCTCACCCCTCTGGTCTGATCCTCACCCCTCTGGTCTGATCCTCACCCCTCTGGTCTGATCCTCAACCCTCTGGTCTGATCCTCACCCCTCTGGTCTGATCCTCACCCCTCTGGTCTGATCCTCACCCCTCTGGTCTGATCCTCACCCCTCTGGTCTGATCCTCAACCCTCTGGTCTGATCCTCAACCCTCTGGTCTGATCCTCACCCCTCTGGTCTGATCCTCACCCCTCTGGTCTGATCCTCAACCCTCTGGTCTGATCCTCACCCCTCTGGTCTGATCCTCACCCCTCTGGTCTGATCCTCACCCCTCTGGTCTGATCCTCGCCCCTCTGGTCTGATCCTCACCCCTCTGGTCTGATCCTCACCCCTCTGGTCTGATCCGCACCCCTCTGGTCTGATCCTCGCCCCTCTGGTCTGATCCTCACCCCTCTGGTCTGATCCTCACCCCTCTGGTCTGATCCTCAACCCTCTGGTCTGATCCTCACCCCTCTGGTCTGATCCGCGCCCCTCTGGTCTGATCCGCGCCCCTCTGGTCTGATCCTCACCCCTCTGGTCTGATCCTCACCCCTCTGGTCTGATCCTCACCCCTCTGGTCTGATCCTCACCCCTCTGGTCTGATCCGCGCCCCTCTGGTCTGATCCGCGCCCCTCTGGTCTGATCCTCACCCCTCTGGTCTGATCCTCACCCCTCTGGTCTGATCCTCACCCCTCTGGTCTGATCCTCAACCCTCTGGTCTGATCCTCACCCCTCTGGTCTGATCCTCACCCCTCTGGTCTGATCCTCACCCCTCTGGTCTGATCCTCACCCCTCTGGTCTGATCCTCACCCCTCTGGTCTGATCCTCACCCCTCTGGTCTGATCCTCACCCCTCTGGTCTGATCCTCACCCCTCTGGTCTGATGTGACATGATGGATGACTCATAACAGGTTGTATTGGAACCCACTGAGCCAACTACTGTAGGGCCTTCCGTTAAGTGAAGGTTAATGCTTTTGCTTATTAACAGTGATGTGTCGGAGGCAATATCCCTTACGGTCAGAGATGGGCAGTATATTAATTAGGGACATTGATGGGTCTATCTGATGTTTAGAATGGACAAGTCCCACTCTGCTCACAAAGCCACAGGACTCAATATATATATATATGTGTGTGTGTGTGTGTGTGTGTGTGTGTGTGTGTGTGTGTGTGTGTGTGTGTGTGTGTGTGTGTGTGTGTGTGTGTGTGTGTGTGTGTGTGTGTGTGTGTGTGTGTGTGTGTGTGTGTGTGTGTGTGTGTGTGTGTGTGTGTGTGTGTGTGCTGTTGTTGTTGCATTTTCCACAGCCTCTATTTGTTTCTTCACTAGTGGAGTTGGTGTGTTGTTTACTCTGCTTGAGAACTCTGAGAATGTCAGTCACTAACAGTGTATTTGTCTCCCTTGACATTATTCAGGATTCCTTTAACTTCAAGACTTCTTAGGAAATATGACTGTTATACCTAAGTGCTGCCTTACCACACATGTCTGCTTCAATTAGTAATACACTACACCTTATGCTCTTCAAATCTTTGATCTGGAAAAATTAAGTCCTTGACTGTTTCAGTATGTGTACCTAAACTGACCCTTCTGGGGAAGCCCATACAATGGGATCCTTGACCCCACTGGAACAATGCCTCTGATTGGTGTTGCCATATCAACAGCTTGGTCATACTCTGAACACGTAGGCTATTGGCAATAGGCCCATTGGTACAATTGACTATTGCCAACTGGCCCACTTCCTTGTAATCCTCTAGCTCCTAAATTGCTATCCGGGATCCTTGGAATGTCCCTACTCCATTGAAGTTTACATTTTAAAATGTTGAAGGTTTAAGGTTAAGTTAGAAAAGGGCTATGTTTATGGTTAAGGTAAGAGTAGGGGTTAAGATTAGGGTTAGGGTTTAGGGGGTAGGCAAATCCCTAAGGATCCCAGATAGCACTAACCCTCCTAAATGTAACCTGCAGTGTACTTGTGAGAGTATCCACTCTACGGTACACACACCACCACTTGGCAGCAGACCTGTCTCTGCTTTGGCCCAGACCAGGGTTCAGAAGCTTGGAGTTTGAAACTGTGTTGCCAAAATGAATCCAGCGACATTGAATAATTGAATTGTTGCTTGTTATAGATGGCTAGAAGTCCTCTCTTCACTCCTACAGATTGTATAGCAGGCATACTAAGCCTAACCCTAGGCACCGTACTGGGAAACTCTCCTCTATGTCCCCTTCTGATGTTACTCTAGCAAGGTTCTCACTTCAATCACATGCATTTATAAATCCATTTTTACATCAGCGGATGTCACAAAGTGCTTATACAGAAACCCAGCCTTAAACCACAAACAGCAAGCAATGCAGATGTAGAAGTACAGTGATATGTAAAACTCCCTCGAAAGGCAGGAACCTAGGAAGAAACCTTGAGAGGAACCAGGCTCTAAATGGCGACCAGTCGTCTTCTGGTTGTGCCGCGTGGAGATTATAACAGAACATTGTTAGATTGCTATTCAAGATGTTTAAACGTTCGTAGATGACCAGCAGGGTCAAATAATAATAATCACAGTGGTTGTAAAAGGTGCAACAGGTCAGTACATCAGGAGTAAATAACACTTGGCTTTTCAAAGCCGAGCATTCAGAGGTCGAGACAGCAGGTGCGGTAGAGAGAGAGAAAGAGTCGAAAACAGCAGGTCCGGGACAAGGTAGTAGGTTGGGTGAACAGGTCAGGGTTCCCTAACCGCAGGCAGAACAATTGAAACTGGAGCAGCAGCACAACCAGGTGGACTGGGGCCAGGTAGCCCTGAGGCATGATCCCAGGGATCAGGTCCACCGGGAGGGGAGGGAGGGACAGAGAGAGAATTAGAGGGAGCATCCTTTAATTCACACAGGACACCAGATATAACAGACTGACCCTAGCCCACCGGCACATAGACTGTTGCAGAGTAGATACTGGAGACTGAGACAGGGGGGGGTCGGGGGACACTGTGGCCCCGTCCGAAGATACCCTCGGACAGTGCCAACCAGGCAAGATATAACCCCATCCACTTTGCCAAAGCACAGCCCCCACAAAACTAGAGGTATATCAACAGACCCCTAACTTACTACCCTGAGACAAGGCTGAGTATATCCCACGAAGATCTCCTCCACGGTGCGAGCCTGAGGGGGCGCAAAACTGGACAGGAAGATCACGTCTGTGACTCAACCCACTCAAGTGACGCACCCCTCCTAGGGACGGCATGGAAGAGCACAAGTAAGCCAGTGACTCAGCCCCTGTAATAGGGTCAGAGGCAGAGAATCCCAGTGGAGAGAGGGGAGCCGGAAATGTACTATAGCAAGGTTCTTGTTTCTGTGCATCACTCCTTCCTGTTTCTCTCATTGTTCAGGGTCCTCTCTCTCTCTCCCTCCCTCTCCCTGTACCTCTCTCCCTCTCACTGCACCTCTCTCTCTCTCTCTCTCTCTCTCTCAATGGTGTATACATTTGTATTTGGGTCATCACTACATGTATGTATCAATGCTTCCTCTTCTCCTCTTCCCCCCCCCTCTCTCCGTCTAAACAGCGATCCAAAATAGCAGTCTATGAGAAAATGTGGTCATACATGAAATCGGCCGAACCCTCAGTGTTTGTCAAGACCACGCCAGACGGGGTGGCCCGGGTACGAAAGTCCAAGGGCAAGTTTGCTTTCCTCCTGGAGTCCACCATGAACGAGTACATAGAGCAGAGGAAACCCTGTGACACCATGAAAGTGGGCGGAAACCTCGACTCAAAAGGATACGGTGTGGCCACACCCAAAGGCTCAGCATTAAGGTGGGTGGGATAATATAACGATATTCTCCTTGTTGTTATAGTATTCCACCTACCCTGATGTCTTGTGTTTGGCCCTTCTTCTTATTCTTCTCTTCCTTATTGTTTTGGAATGGACACAAAGAGGTAACGGTATCATATTTTTTATTGTTCTTGGATATCTAGGTTGATTTATAATTGTTATTATGGATGTTTATATACATGTTAATGTTGTTCCTAAACCAAAGGGGAATCCATTCCAGGGTGTAGCTAAGAGTTTTGCAGTTTAACAACCATTTTACCTTTGTCTCTCTTACTCTATTTTTACTCTATCTTTCCTTCTGGCCTGTCCTTTTGTCCTGGCCTTCTGTCCTGTGTACTGTCCTTTTGTCCTGGCCTTCTGTCCTGTGTACTGTCCTTTTGTCCTGGCCTTCTGTCCTGTGTACTGTCCTTTTGTCCTGGCCTTCTGTCCTGTGTACTGTCCTTTTGTCCTGGGCTTCTTTCCTGTCCTTCTGCCCTGTGCTTCTTTCTTTCTGTCCTGTTCTTCTGTCCTGTCCTTCTGTTCTTCTGTCATGTCCTTCTGTCATGTGTACTGTCCTTCTGCCCTGTGCTTCTTTCTTTCTGTCCTGTTCTTATGTTCTTCTGTCCTGCCCTTCTGTCATGTGTGCTGTCCATCTGCCCTATCCTTCTGTCCTACATGCTGTCCTTCTGTCATGTGTGCTCTCCTGCGTGCTGTCCTTCTGTCCTGTGTGTTGTCCTGTCCTACGTGCTGCCCTTCTGTCCTGAGGGCTGTTCTTCTGTCCTACGTGCTGTCCTTCTGTCCTGTGTGCTGTCCTTCTGTCCTGGGTGCTGTCCTTCTGTCCTGCGTGCTGTCCTGCGTGCTGTCCTTCTGTCCTGCGTGCTGTCCTTCTGTCCTGCGTGCTGTCCTGCGTGCTGTCCTGCGTGCTGTCCTTCTGTCCTGCGTGCTGTCCTTCTGTCCTGCGTGCTGTCCTTCTGTCCTGCGTGCTGTCCTTCTGTCCTGCGTGCTGTCCTTCTGTCCTGTGTGCTGTCCTTCTGTCCTGCGTGCTGTCCTTCTGTCCTGGGTGCTGTCCTTCTGTCCTGCGTGCTGTCCTGTGTGCTGTCCTTCTGTCCTGCGTGCTGTCCTTCTGTCCTGCGTGCTGTCCTTCTGTCCTGCGTGCTGTCCTTCTGTCCTGTGTGCTGTCCTTCTGTCCTGCGTGCTGTCCTTCTGTCCTGCGTGCTGTCCTTCTGTCCTGCGTGCTGTCCTTCTGTCCTGCGTGCTGTCCTTCTGTCCTGTGTGCTGTCCTTCTGTCCTGCGTGCTGTCCTTCTGTCCTGGGTGCTGTCCTGCGTGCTGTCCTGCGTGCTGTCCTTCTGTCCTGCGTGCTGTCCTTTTGTCCTGCGTGCTGTCCTTCTGTCCTGCGTGCTGTCCTTCTGTCCTGCGTGCTGTCCTTCTGTCCTGTGTGCTGTCCTTCTGTCCTGCGTGCTGTCCTTCTGTCCTGCGTGCTGTCCTTCTGTCCTGCGTGCTGTCCTTCTGTCCTGTGTGCTGTCCTGCGTGCTGTCCTTCTGTCCTGCGTGCTGTCCTTTTGTCCTGCGTGCTGTCCTTCTGTCCTGCGTGCTGTCCTTCTGTCCTGCGTGCTGTCCTTCTGTCCTGCGTGCTGCCCTTCTGTCCTGTGTGCTGTCCTTCTGTCCTGCGTGCTGTCCTTCTGTCATGTGTGCTGTCCTTCTGTCCTGCGTGCTGTCCTTCTGTCCTGCGTGCTGTCCTTCTGTCCTGTGTGCTGTCCTTCTGTCCTGCGTGCTGTCCTTTTGTCCTGCGTGCTGTCCTTCTGTCCTGCGTGCTGTCCTTCTGTCCTGCGTGCTGTCCTTCTGTCCTATGTGCTGCCCTTCTGTCCTGTGTGCTGTCCTTCTGTCCTGCATGCTGTCCTTCTGTCCTGTGTGCTGTCCTCCCCGACAGTTGTTGTCACTTTTAATTTAACAGTTCAACAGTTTTTCCATGTAGCCTTTAAAAGTTGCACTGTCACTTGTGATGAATGTTGCATGGTGTTTTCTATTGTTGCTTTTCTTCTCAATGATGACTAGGGTCCCCGTCCCGCACACGTCAGTTTCTCAACTACCTAACCCCTCATGCCACCTTTTCAATATTTACCTCTTTCTCTTCCTCTTAACCTTACTGATCTATCTAACTCATATTCCTAAAATTCTTAAACATAATAGATCATACTAATATTAACAATAAGCACTAGTAGTGGTAGTCCAACTACCGTTATCAACTATTATCATTATCGTTATAACTACTACTATACTACTGTACTATACTATACTGCTACTATACTACTACTATGCATTAGATTTCTCACGGACCTGTGCATTTTCTTACAAGTTATGTTTTATCGTTTCAAGAAATGCTGTTAACCTGGCAGTGTTAAAACTGAATGAGCAAGGCCTGTTGGACAAATTGAAAAACAAATGGTGGTACGACAAGGGCGAGTGCGGCAGCGGGGGAGGTGACTCCAAGGTCAGCCTCGATGTCACCAGATCGGGTACAATATTGCAGAGTAATCGGCAAGGCTGTTAATAATAGTCAATAGGTATAATAAAAATTCATTGATTATTGATTGGATTTATATTATAGCACTTTGATTGTCTTATGTACTTTGTTAGCTAGCGTACAACCCAACCCAAAACAAACCCAAGTGTTGAGTCCCAACCAGGCTCAAAGGTAGCCTTTCTGTCATTTACCAGACTCTGACCAGTCTATGGAACAAAATATCAAACTAAGAACCCTTACTTGGCTAATACACAGAGAGGAAGATGAGGTAGCATGAAGTGTAGTGAAGGAGATGGACTGGTAAGGCTAAGCTGAGATGTTTGACAAAGACAGTTGTGAGAGGAAGGATAAGGATATGTGGATCAGTGTTTGATAAGGAGGAAGTCTGTTTATTCGACTGGGTGGTGGGGGGGATGTGAGGAGGATAGCGCTGTCTTGCAGTTGGAAAAGGAGGAGATAGAGTCCATCTTTAACATCTCTGGGCAGCAGACGATGTGTGTGTCGGGTATTATATTGTCTAGAGAATGTATAGCCAGTCTGAAGTCTAATTAACGTTAAGAGTATCTCTGTCAGATCTCTGAGTAAAATATACCTGTTGTAAGTTACATATTATAAAATAAGAATGTGTATTATAAGTTACATTTCATGAATAGTTTATCACAAACTATTTATGAAAACATGGCATCTAGATGCCAGAGACTGCCGCCTTCCTCTTGTGAAGGCCACGTCTGTATTTCATAACATTATTGCTGTCTTGTCTGACACAACATGGCTTCACAGTTGCTCATGTCATATAGATGCTTCTCTGGACATCCCATGCGACTGGCCTAGAGAAACCATTCTAGCCTCTAGAGCCCATTGGCTGAAACCCCCCAAAATGGCTGCTCAGCTGAGACTTGTCATCTCAGGGAGGCGAGGCGAACAGCGGAGTCTTGAGGGGACTAAGCATTACGGGCAAACGTGAGAATTCTAATCTGAAAGAGAAGGTCTGATCTCTTTGGGCTGTGGGTCATGTGGTACGACTATATTCAGTTAAATTAGGATTTTGTAGGTGGTGGAACTGCCCCTATAATTGGTTGCTTTTTCATGATGATTTTACAACAACAAAAATCGACACAATTGTAGATGGTGTCAAATGTTTTTACCCAATTTAGCAGTTGATTTGAACAGGAACAACCAAGAGCCAGAACTGAGCCCAATAACCACTGTGATAATCAGGTTTCTTTTCTGCTTGCTATTCTACTCTCTTCACAAGACATGGCTGTATCCATCCTGGTAATCAATGATGCAATAAGAGTGTGTTTCACTTAGCCTTGTCAACTTTGTATCAAACATACTTAGACTATGTGCTATGAAGCTTGCATCATGCTATTTTAAAGATGGCATACAAAGGCATTGATCAATTGAATGACTAGTGACTCAGGCATGACTCATGCTATGAATTAGGTCAGCTAAGTGACTTGCCTACTGTGATAGATAGAGTCATTTGACATGAATTCTCAGGAAATGTAATGTTGTACTTACTTTGACATGTTTGAAATAGCATCATGGCTAACATCTCTATAATATCTAGATCAAGTAATGTCCTACCAACACACCTGACCTTTCTCTCTCTGCCTTTCTGTTTTACCTCCATAATGTTCAGAAATAGGCTTCCTATATTTTCATATATGTAGGGTTGCAAAAATCCACTAACTAAAAAAAGTCCCAGTAAATAAACAATTCCAGGTTTCCCAGAAATCCCTGTTTGAAGATTCCCTCTGGCAGGGTTCCATTCCTTGCTTATTCTCCCCCTTATTCAGGGAATCCTCCCATAGGGGTTTCTGGGAAACCTAGGAATTATGGGAAAGTCACAGGAATTCTGCAACACTATTTTCAACCATGCATTTCTGCTAATAATCTGTGTTGTATAGTCAGTATGCTGAGTGATGTTGAGGCCTGCTCACAGCCGTGGCGGCTGCCTTAGAAGAGCAGTATCGTTGCTTCTCTGACATGTTTCCTTCTGCCTTTTATCTGGACCTGCTCAGGTATGTATACTTTGGCTTTGGGCAACCTTCAGGATCATGGCTAAAATGTATTGATCATGTGAATTTATGATAAATTAATTTGCATTTGATCTCTACTGCTCTTAAACATTCAAACTGCACACCTCAAAGTCTGGCATTTAGCTCTGACGAACATTGGCATTGTCGGTGAAAGACAGACAGTGTGTGAGTTTGGTGACCATCTGCTGTGTTTGAAGGTTAATTCTCCAGTATATCTCAATATGTTTGCTGTCGACTGTGACATTCACACACACGCGCACGCACACACACACACACACACACACACACACACACACACACACACACACACACACACACACACACACACACACACACACACACACACACACACACACACACACACTCTTTCTGATCACCTCTGTAATACTGCTCTCTTAGATTGGGTTTCAGGCTCCAGCATCATGAGCATGTTAACAGATAATTGCATTGTTAATCAATGTCTCTCTGATCTACCACGATGGACAGTCCTTCACAGTCGCCCTATTACCATTGGCCAGGGAGATACTATTCTACACAGTGTTGTAATCTTCTCTTCTCCTGCTGATGATAACGTATGGTTCCTAAAGGTCCCATGAGGACATTGTTCACCAGTGGAACCCAAGACACTTGTTATCCATTCATCACGTTTTGATTGGCGTAGTCTGTTTACAGTGCTTTATACAATGGTTGTGTGTAATCCTGAATGCTGATTGGTTAAAACCGCATTCCAGCCGTTGTCTATTCCACAAGTTACCACCGGCTAAATCTATGGCGTTAAAATGCCTGTTTACTCTGTTCCATCTGACTGTGCAATCCACTGTCTCATCAGCCCAATCCACTGTCTCATCAGCCCAATCCACTGTCTCATCAGCCCAATCCACAGTCTCATCAGCCCAATCCACAGTCTCATCAGCCCAATCCACTGTCTCATCAGCCCAATCCACTGTCTCATCAGCCCAATCCACTGTCTCATCAGCCCAATCCACTGTCTCATCAGCCCAATCCACTGTCTCATCAGCCCAATCCACTGTCTCATCAGCCCAATCCACTGTCTCATCAGCCCAATCCACTGTCTCATCAGCCCAATCCACAGTCTCATCAGCCCAATCCACTGTCTCATCAGCCCAATCCACTGTCTCATCAGCCCAATCCACTGTCTCATCAGCCCAATCCACTGTCTCATCAGCCCAATCCACTGTCTCATCAGCCCAATCCACTGTCTCATCAGCCCAATCCACTGTCTCATCAGCCCAATCCACTGTCTCATCAGCCCAGGCAGGGAAGTTATACACTTGATCTCCAATATAAAAAACATCTAGACATTATCTCACATTTCTTCTAGACTAACATTTAGTTCTCAACAAGCTGTATAATTAAGTGATAATGCCAGAGAAGCTGGTGTTTGGAGGCTATATTGGGATGGGTGTTGTTCGTTGAGGGCCGGCAAACCATGCCAATATATCCTCCAAACACCGGCTTCTAGGGCATTATCACTTTTATACAACGGGTTACCAACATATTCAAATAATGAGTCACGTATTTTCATAAAAAACGTTATTTTCATTCATATATTCATACTATTTCATCCTTCCACAAGATATAGTCCCGACATAAATCTAGGGTTGCTAGAGACGAGACCCAGTCGTTCAGTCTTTCTGTTCTGTATCTATGGACGTGACCCAGTCGTTCAGTCTTTCTGTTCTGTATCTATGGACGTGACCCAGTCGTTCAGTCTTTCTGTGCTGTATCTATGGACGTGACCCAGTCGTTCAGTCTTTCTGTTCTGTATCTATGGACGTGACCCAGTCGTTCAGTCTTTCTGTTCTGTATCTATGGACGTGACCCAGTCGTTCAGTCTTTCTGTTCTGTATCTATGGACGTGACCCAGTCGTTCAGTCTTTCTGTTCTGTATCTATGGACGTGACCCAGTCGTTCAGTCTTTCTGTTCTGTATCTATGGACGTGACCCAGTCGTTCAGTCTTTCTGTTCTGTATCTATGGACGTGACCCAGTCGTTCATTCTAAATGTACCGTTGCCATTCTGGCTGGCAAAGTTCTTATTCTTTGCTTGCTAGCTAGCCAACTACGGCTAACTTACAGTCGTGTCAAAAAGTGCAGCCAGTAAGTAGCTGCATTTGCATTTGTTGAAGCTGGTTTCTAGTGGCATTTAATTGGATCCATCCACAACAATAAGCTGATGAGGTACGATTTCGCCTGGCATAGAAAATGTGCTCACTCGTCAGGAAACTGTTAGTCAGAGGAGCTAGCCAACAACACAGCTGCAGTAACACAATCATTTCTAACTGAAGCTGTGAAAGACTGCAAATTAGTTTCATTTTACCTTTTTTAAATTTGTTTGGTATATATCCATAAAAATGATGCCAGCTGAGTTATGATTTTGAATGGCTGAGAAACGCTTCCTGCCTCTCTGTCTCGTCCAGACTCATGACTCGTTCATTACTATGGGACAGCAGGAGATCGAATTTGAATATTGAAACAATGTTGCAAATGTCGGAGAGACAGACAGCAAGGTTTATACAAATCTCCGCTGTTGAAAACTAAATGTTAGTCGAAAAGAAATATGAGAAATTGTCCAGATGCTTTTTATGGTGGAGATCAAGTTCATAAATTGCCTGGCTGGGCTGATGAGACAATGGATTGCGAAGTCAGATGGAACAGAGTTAATAGGCTTTTATTTATTTAATTTTTTTACTCCTTTTTCTCCCCAATTTCATGGTATCAAATTGGCAGTTCCAGTCTTCTCCCATCGCTCCAACTCCCGTACGGACTCGCAAAGGTTGATGGATTGCTTCTTGACACAACGCCCGCTTAACTCGAAAGCCAGCCGCACCAATGTGTCGGAGGAAGCACCGTACACTTGGCGACCTTGGCGACCTTGCCAGCGTGCATTTCGCCCAGCCCGCCACAGGATTCGCTAGTGCGCGATTGGACAGGAACCTCCCTGCTGGCCAAATCCTCCCCTAACCCGGACGACGCTGGGCCAATTGTGCGCTGCCCCATGGGTCTCCTGGTCCCGGCCGGCTGTGAAAGAGCCTGTACTCAAACCAGGTTCTCTAGTGGCACAGCTAGCACTGCAATACTGTGCCTTAGACCACTGCGCCACTAGAGAGGCATAAATGGGCATTTTAACGTCATAGATTTAGCCGGTGGAAACGTGTGGAATAGACACCGACTGGAATGGGGTTTTAACCAAACAGCATTCACGATTCGACCCACCCATTGCATAAAGGGTTATAGAGC
Organism: Salvelinus namaycush; assembly: GCF_016432855.1. NCBI lineage: Eukaryota > Metazoa > Chordata > Actinopteri > Salmoniformes > Salmonidae > Salvelinus > Salvelinus namaycush. Next base: position 27,388,961 of record NC_052323.1, read on the forward strand.
AGAGCACATTCTGTTGCTAATGGGGCTATAGAGTAGAGCACCACTAGTCTGTTTCTATAGGGGCTATAGAGTAGAATACCACCAGTCTGTTTCTATAGGGGCTATAGAGTAGAATACCACCAGTCTATTTCTATAGGGGCTATAGAGTAGAATACCACCAGTCTGTTTCTATAGGGGCTATAGAGTAGAATACCACCAGTCTATTTCTATAGGGGCTATAGAGTAGAGCACCACCAGTCTGTTTCTATAGGGGCTATAGAGTAGAGCACCACTAGTCTGTTTCTATAGGGGCTATAGAGTAGAGCTCCACCAGTCTATTTCTATAGGGGCTATAGAGTAGAGCACCACCAGTCTGTTTCTATAGGGGCTATAGAGTAGAGCACCACCAGTCTGTTTCTATAGGGGCTATAGAGTAGAGCACCACCAGTCTGTTTCTATAGGGGCTATAGAGTAGAATACCACCAGTCTGTTTCTATAGGGGCTATAGAGTAGAATACCACCAGTCTGTTTCTATAGGGGCTATAGAGTAGAGCTCCACCAGTCGGTTTCTATAGGGGCTATAGAGTAGAGCACCACCAGTCTGTTTCTATAGGAACTATAGAGTAGAATACCACCAGTCTGTTTCTATAGGGGCTATAGAGTAGAGCTCCACCAGTATGTTTCTATAGGGGCTATAGAGTAGAGCACCACCAGTCTGTTTCTATAGGGGCTATAGAGTAGAGTACCACCAGTCTGTTTCTATAGGGGCTATAGAGTAGAGCACCACCAGTCTGTTTCTATGGGGGCTATAGAGTAGAGTACCACCAGTCTGTTTCTATAGGGGCTATAGAGTAGAGCACCACCAGTCTGTTTCTATAGGGGCTATAGAGTAGAGCACCACCAGTCTGTTTCTATAGGGGCTATAGAGTAGAGCACCACCAGTCTGTTTCTATAGGGGCTATAGAGTAGAGCACCACCAGTCTGTTTCTATAGGGGCTATAGAGTAGAGCACCAACATTCTGTTTCTATAGGGGCTATAGAGTAGAGTACCACCAGTCTGTTTCTATAGGGGCTATAGAGTAGAGCACCACCAGTCTGTTTCTATAGGGGCTATAGAGTAGAGCACCACTAGTCTGTTTCTATAGGGGCTATAGAGTAGAGCACCACCAGTCTGTTTCTATAGGGGCTATAGAGTAGAGCACCACCAGTCTGTTTCTATAGGGGCTATAGAGTAGAGCACCACCAGTCTGTTTCTATAGGGGCTATAGAGTAGAGCACCACCAGTCTGTTTCTATAGGGGCTATAGAGTAGAGTACCACCAGTCTGTTTCTATAGGGGCTATAGAGTAGAGCACCACTAGTCTGTTTCTATAGGGGCTATAGAGTAGAGCACCACTAGTCTGTTTCTATAGGGGCTATAGAGTAGAGCACCACCAGTCTGTTTTATAGGGACTATAGAGTAGAGCACCACTAGTCTGTTTCTATAGGGGCTATAGAGTAGAGCACCACTAGTCTGTTTCTATAGGGGCTATAGAGTAGAGCACCACTAGTCTGTTTCTATAGGGGCTATAGAGTAGAGCACCACCAGTCTGTTTCTATAGGTGCTATAGAGTAGAGCACCACCAGTCTGTTTCTATAGGGGCTATAGAGTAGAATACCACCAGTCTGTTTCTATAGGGGCTATAGAGTAGAGCACCACCAGTCTGTTTCTATAGGGGCTATAGAGTAGAGCACCACCATTCTTTTTCTATAGGGGCTATAGAGTAGAGTACCACCAGTCTGTTTCTATAGGGGCTATAGAGTAGAGCACATTATGTTTCTATAGGGGCTATAGAGTAGAGTACCACCAGCCTGTTTCTATAGGAGCTATAGAGTAGAATACCACCAGTCTGTTTCTATAGGGGCTATAGAGTAGAGCACCACCAGTCTGTTTCTATAGGGGCTATAGAGTAGAGCACCACCAGTCTGTTTCTATAGGGGCTATAGAGTAGAGCACCACCAGTCTGTTTCTATAGGGGCTATAGAGTAGAGCACCACCAGTCTGTTTCTATAGGGGCTATAGAGTAGAGCTCCACCAGTATGTTTCTATAGGGGCTATAGAGTAGAGTACCACCAGTCTGTTTCTATAGGGGCTATAGAGTAGAGCACCACCAGTCTGTTTCTATAGGGGATGTAGAGTAGAGCACCACCAGTCTGTTTCTATAGGGGCTATAGAGTAGAGCACCACCAGTCTGTTTCTATAGAGACTATAGAGTAGAGCACCACCAGTCTGTTTCTATAGGGGCTATAGAGTAGAGCACCACCAGTCTGTTTCTATAGGGGATGTAGAGTAGAGCACCACCAGTCTGTTTCTATAGGGGCTATAGAGTAGAGCACCACCAGTCTGTTTCTATAGGGGATGTAGAGTAGAGCACCACCAGTCTGTTTCTACAGGGACTATAGAGTAGAGCACCACCAGTCTGTTTATATGGGGGATGTAGAGTAGAGCACCACCAGTCTGTTTATATAGGGGCTATAGAGTAGAGCACCACCAGTCTGTTTATATAGGGGATGTAGAGTAGAGCACCACCAGTCTGTTTCTATAGGGGCTATAGAGTAGAGCACCACCAGTCTGTTTCTATAGGGGCTATAGAGTAGAGCACCACCAGTCTGTTAATATAGGGGATGTAGAGTAGAGCACCACCAGTCTGTTTCTATAGGGGCTATAGAGTAGAGCACCACCAGTCTGTTTCTATAGGGGCTATAGAGTAGAGCACCACCAGTCTGTTTCTATAGGGGCTATAGAGTAGAGCACCACCAGTCTGTTTCTATAGGGACTATAGAGTAGAGCACCACCAGTCTGTTTCTATAGGGGCTATAGAGTAGAGCACCACCAGTCTGTTTCTATAGGGACTATAGAGTAGAGCACCACCAGTCTGTTTCTATAGGGGCTATAGAGTAGAGCACCACCAGTCTGTTTCTATAGGGGCTATAGAGTAGAGTACCACCAGTCTGTTTCTATAGGGGCTATAGAGTAGAGCACCACCAGTCTGTTTCTATAGGGGCTATAGAGTAGAGCACCACCAGTCTGTTTCTATAGGGGATGTAGAGTAGAGCACCACCAGTCTGTTTCTATAGGGGCTATAGAGTAGAGCACCACCAGTCTGTTTCTATAGAGGCTATAGAGTAGAGCACCACCAGTCTGTTTCTATAGGGGCTATAGAGTAGAGCACCACCAGTCTGTTTCTATAGAGACTATAGAGTAGAGCACCACCAGTCTGTTTCTATAGGGGCTATAGAGTAGAGCACCACCAGTCTGTTTCTATAGGGGCTATAGAGTAGAGCACCACCAGTCTGTTTCTATAGGGGCTATAGAGTAGAGCACCACCAGTCTGTTTATATAGGGGCTATAGAGTAGAACACCACCAGTCTGTTTCTATAGGGGCTATAGAGTAGAGCACCACCAGTCTGTTTCTATAGGGGATGTAGAGTAGAGCACCACCAGTCTGTTTCTATATGGGCTATAGAGTAGAGCACCACCAGTCTGTTTATATAGGGGATGTAGAGTAGAGCACCACCAGTCTGTTTCTATAGGGGCTATAGAGTAGAGCACCACCAGTCTGTTTATATAGGGGCTATAGAGTAGAGCACCACCAGTCTGTTTCTATAGGGGCTATAGAGTAGAGCACCACCAGTCTGTTTATATAGGGGATGTAGAGTAGAGCACCACCAGTCTGTTTCTATAGGGGCTATAGAGTAGAGCACCACCAGTCTGTTTCTATAGGGGATGTAGAGTAGAGCACCACCAGTCTGTTTCTATAGGGGATGTAGAGTAGAGCACCACCAGTCTGTTTCTATAGGGGCTATAGAGTAGAGCACCACCAGTCTGTTTCTATAGGGGATGTAGAGTAGAGCACCACCAGTCTGTTTCTATAGGGGCTATAGAGTAGAGCACCACCAGTCTGTTTCTATAGGGGCTATAGAGTAGAATACCACCAGTCTGTTTCTATAGGGGCTATAGAGTAGAGCACCACCAGTATGTTTCTATATGGGCTATAGAGTAGAATAACACCAGTCTGTTTCTATAGGGGCTATAGAGTAGAATACCACCAGTCTGTTTCTATAGGGGCTATAGAGTAGAGCACCACCAGTATGTTTCTATATGGGCTATAGAGTAGAATAACACCAGTCTGTTTCTATAGGGGCTATAGAGTAGAATACCACCAGTCTGTTTCTATAGGGGCTATAGAGTAGAGCACCACCAGTCTGTTTCTATAGGGGCTATAGAGTAGAGCACCACCAGTCTGTTTCTATAGGGGCTATAGAGTAGAATACCACCAGTCTGTTTCTATAGGGGCTATAGAGTAGAGCACCACCAGTCTGTTTCTATAGGGGCTATAGAGTAGAGCACCACCAGTCTGTTTCTATAGGGGCTATAGAGTAGAATACCACCAGTCTGTTTCTATAGGGGCTATAGAGTAGAGCACCACCAGTCTGTTTCTATAGGGGCTATAGAGTAGAGTACCACCAGTCTGTTTCTATAGGGGCTATAGAGTAGAGCACCACCAGTCTGTTTCTATAGGGGCTATAGAGTAGAGCACCACCAGTCTGTTTCTATAGGGGCTATAGAGTAGAGCACCACCAGTCTGTTTCTATAGGGGCTATAGAGTAGAGTACCACCAGTCTGTTTTATAGGGACTATAGAGTAGAGCACCATGTGATCAATCTTCCTAATTATGCATCATCCTTTTGTTGTGTTTTCCACACGTAACATCTTAGCTTCATTTTTAAAAAGGTATTATGTCATGTATGTTGCACAGGTAAATAGTTAATATTAAGTTCAAGGCACCATGTCAGTTGTAAAGCAGTGGGACATTCCTTATACCTTCAATTCAACATTTGAACACATGATTATTACCTGTCAGTTTCCTCTGATGAAACCATATTACAAAGAGAAACCACATTCATTATCCCCCTGATGTGTCAAAGCTGAGCTTAAACAGCAGTAACAAAGCTGTAGCTTGGTTGACAGTAATCCCCCTTGTAAGCGGCTTTAGTAAAGGCTACAACCCAACCTGTTTTCCCACCAATGAATGGCACAAGTTCTTATGAAACGGTTGATGTGAAACACCTCTGGCTTAATTCAGTGTTTTAATGCCGTCTTTAATGTCAAGGTAAATGCCATTATTAGGTTCATTGTTCATGTTGTCTTTGGAACCAAAGCTCAGAGCCACCTTGTGATGTTGTAGCAGGAGGTGTCCAAGCCTCTGCTACTGCAAATAGCTGTTCAACGGCTGTGTTGTAGTCCTTTACTGTTAGTCAAGAGAAGGTTCTAGTTGGATGGAACTTATTAAGTGCTGGTCAGAAAGCTACCCTGCTGTCCCCACAAACGAATACCTTCCTCAGCTATAGATACTCCCAGACCAGCAGAGTGTACATTCAGTACCTGCTCGTCCTGTTACCAGCGTCTGCCGATTACTCGAAGCGATAGGAGCAGGCCCTGGCCCTAGACTAGGGCAGGTCAATGACGACAAGGTAATAGACTAGAATGCCTGTTCTCTGTGATGTAACAATGGCCAGGAGTCCTGCTCGATCGCTTTGTTATGAAGTTATGCAAACTATGAAATTATGAATAACATAAAATAACATAATATGATGTTATTTATGTTATTTCTCACGTGAAGAACTCCTGTAAACCTTGCCGTATTGAAACTCAGTGAACAAGGCATCTTAGACAAGCTGAAAAACAAATGGTGGTACGATAAGGGTGAATGTGGAACCAAGGACTCTGGAAGTAAGGTCAGTCTCCGCTGGTCTTTTGTGTTGATTCTCAGTTGCATTGTGACGTACTGTTCATATGCAAAGAAATGCTAAACTATACTGAAACATCAAGATTAGCTATACTCTATATCCCCCCCTACCCCTTATTTTATTATTTTATTATACCCCCAGAAAAGATGATGCCACATACATTTAACAAAGATAATCAAGTGGTTCAAGCCCTTCATGCACGATTTCCCAAATTCAAATCATATCTGAAAAATACATTTTTTTTTGGGTTTGGCCAATATAGAAATAGGAACTGCTTTTTTGCTTCACAAACTGTAATTGTAAATTACCTTATGCTTGGTGAAATCGTACATGTGTAAAATAATCAAACACCATCATTGAATAGTTGTTGACATTAAGTGCTAATTTTCATGCTTGACATTCATGATATTCTTACCATTATGCTGTTGTTTCTATTTACTAAACTTTTAATTCAAATGTGATTTATCTGTGTTACTAGTTTGCTTGGAAATGTATTTATTGTGTTTTTTAACTTCCTGTGGTGGGGTAAACAAACAAAGTGTTCATGTTGTGATCAACCGCTTCCATGTGACTTCAGGAAGACATTACAACACCGTGGGGTGTTTTTCAGGGTTTTGTCTGAGCAAGGAGTTGCAAGGAAGAGATCTTTTTGTTTCCACCCCACATGAAGTCTAAGAATGTAATAAGCCTCTATTTAAACCTCTGAGACCATAGCCAGGCCAATAAACTGACAGATCACTGTCCGTACCGCCGACGGCTTAGCTACATAGTACCACAGATATAACCTCAGTCAAACCGCAAAGGGTTCAACTGCAAATGGTAAAACTCTCATGAACAAATGTTCTATAAACATGTTTGGGAAGTAAACAGCTGCAAAATGGTTTGATATCTTAGAAATTGCTTTTTAAATTTTTTGACGCCAGAGAGATTTGACTACACAGTATACCACAGTATTTACACCACAGTATTTATACCTATAAAAAAAAAAAAAATCAGGACAGATCTTGAAATGTTGACCTGTGAGTTACTGACCGCAGCTTCCTTTTATGGAAGAAGACCTGTAGAATAGGGGAAACTCTACATTCACCTAGATCAAACTAAAGAGGTGACTCATCTCTCCTTCATTGGAGAGTGGGCTGACTATGGTGTTCAGATGTTCCTCAAAACGTCTTGGACCCCTATAGGAAAGCCAGTCCAATCTAGACTTTTTCTAGACTCAACCTCAGCCATCCTTTACTTTATCAGCCTTCTGTTGCTGTTAGCCTCTGGAGTCTGTAGTATGACCTGCCATTGGTAGCATCAGAAACCTTTCTGTCTCAGAGAAACAGTTTGTAGGAAGGTCTGATAATAGAGTATACATGTGAATTTTGAGTGTTAGGTCTCTGACTGTTATTTCAACAAGACTCTGTAAGGATCAGTTTGAGGCCTATATACACTCTGCTTTAGTGTCGTGCTGGTAGGCTGCACTGTTCTCTACAGAACTCTCTCTCCACCGCAAGCCCTCTAACGATGTTCTTCACCTTCCCCAGGACAAGACAAGTGCTCTCAGCCTGAGCAATGTGGCTGGAGTCTTCTATATTCTGGTTGGAGGGCTGGGGCTGGCCATGATGGTGGCACTGATTGAGTTCTGTTACAAGTCACGTGCAGAAACCAAACGGCTCAAACTAGCAAAAAATGCTGAGAAGTTTAAGCCAGCTCCACCGACCAACCCCCAGAACTTTGCCACGTACAGAGAAGGCTACAACGTGTATGGGACAGAGAGCGTTAAGATCTAAGGGTAATGACAACACTGCTCTCTTCCTGATTCTCTCTCTGTGACATCTGAATCATTTAGTTGGTTTCCTCTGTTGGTGTTGTTGAATGATTTGTTTGTTTGTGTTGTTGTCAAGCTGTTTGGTGTGATTTCCTAACACGTAATCACTCTTGACTTGAACATATCCACAATATTTTAACTAGGCAAGTCACCTAAGAACAAATTCGTATTTACCATGAGTGCCTAACCCGGCCAAACCCTAACCTGGACGACGCTGGGCCAATTGTGCGCCGCCCTATGGGACACCCGATTACGTCTGGTTGTGATACAGCCCGGGATCGAAAATGGATCTGTAGTGATGCTTCCAGCATTGAGATGCAGTGCCTTAGACCGTTGCGCCACTCGGGAGCCAATAGACGACCCAACATTACATTTACAATTCCCCAAGACTTTTATTGACTTGACATCGCTACGTACTGTGTATGACTAGAGGTCAGTCCTTGTGTGAGCCGCCAAAGTGTTTTTTCAGGTGGCCGAAGTCCAAACAGTGTAAAAAAAGTATTTTCATAATTTGAAATACATTTTTGGGATGGGAAAAAGTTTCCAGCGTAAACGTAAATGATTTAAAACCAGATATAAAGTATGTAGAAGAGATAATGGACCTACATACTCTTTAGTTATATAATCTTTGAAAACTAACAATCAGCAACATAAAAGCTAGACAGTCTGGGAGAATGGTACATAAAACATTTATTCAGCATTTTTTATTATGTTTGAGCAAAAGAACACAGCATTAGCCATGGCAAAATGCATCAAATTAAAGGAAATTTGTTTTAAAACTGCTAAATGTTCTCTCAGGTCCATGGCAGAATATGTAGATTTGTAGGAAATTGGCTTGAAATGCAAACATTTTTCTACACCGCCAAGATGGGGGGCCTCTAAATATTGTTTTTTAAGTCAGCCTCCCAATGGACCGGTCACGCCCTATTTCACGCCCCCTGCCTCGCCCACCACCTAAGCCCCTTTTTGGTCCAGAAGAAAACCCTGCACTATGGTGTTGTTAATTGAAATCAATATGATAAAAAAAAAAGATGAAACCATTAAAAAACATTTATCTTTATCTCGTAAACACTCATACTTTATCTAGTTTAAGGTTTTAGTTTACTCAGTAGAATATGCTAGCAGCATCTGCAAATCGCTAACAGTTAAGCTAATGTCCCAAGTAACACATCATCGTGACTCGACCATTACAACCTTAATGACACATCTCATCCACCATTTTAACAGACGTATTACCCATGTTTCTCTGTGTGAGAATCTCAATTTCATTGATTCCTTGGGTCCTCTCTCCTCGACTCCTCAAATCCCATTGGGTGAGAAGGTCAGAGGGGAGGGATCTCTGACTTCTCATCCTATTGGTTTTGAGGAGGTGAAGAGAGAAGACGCAAGGAATCAGTTAAATGCAGTTAAGATTATCCCTATGTCTCTACTTCCTTCCTCTAAAACAGGTATCGGGCGCTTCAGCTAGACCAGGTACACGATCCCTTACAAACGACTGTGACTATTGACCCTATGATGAAACAACATGATCACGTCAGGATGGGGGTTTCCTCAACTGCAGCTAAATCCTCTCCTGGCGGCAATGGCGACGATAATCTGCAATGGCGACACGACAGGACTGGTGACGTGAAGAACTCAAGCGGTTTCCTCCAGTGCCTTACGTATGGAACAGTCACAGACTCACAGAGTTACTTAGAACAATGCAACTCATCACAACGGTATTGCGTTTGGCTTGAACTCACAAACACACAGACAAATGAACAGAAAGACAGGATCGATACTGTAATCTGTTTTAAGGAACTTTATTTGAGATGCTAAAGACAAAAGAGAGATACCTAAAGCCATCACTTGCACCCCGAGCACATTTCCAAGTGCCGGACAGAAGATGAATACAATATGACAGATGATAAATTGTTTTTCTGCAAAGGGAATTTGATCAGATTATCCTAATTCTTCTTGCAGGCTAGGTTTTTACTCGTTAAATGTGTTTTAAAATACGTTTATTATAGACACTGATTATTAGAAGATAGCTTGTTATATTCCTGTGACCTTGGAATTGTTTTGAAAGACACATTTGAATCTTATTGGAATCAATTGGGTAAATATGCCATAGCCAAAAGAATACTGTATTGGTGTTGTCCTCAACTATGGTGCTTTTGAAGTCTCAGAGATACTCTGAGAGAAGGCGTTGGTAGCTAGTCAAATGTGCATCCCAAATGGAACCCTATTACCTATATAGTGCATTACTTCTGTGCAGCGCCCCCCAGGCAAAAGTAGTGCACTATATATTGAATAGGGGGCCATTCTGGACACACACACAGGGACTCGTGAAAGAGATGAATGTGAGATGCAGCATTTGGCTTTACACAACTTAAAACAGGCCATCTCACAATCCCAATACACTGCCAACAGATTCAGATGTGGGTTTTTTAAAGAATGCAGAGGACTGCCTGAGCAAGTTTCATAGTTCAGTAACTCTCCCAGTGTGTTTTATGGTGTGTATAATATGAAGAGAAAACTCACTCACACAGTGTCGCTCCAAAATAGGCTGTTTTTTTTTTGTCTTCATTTTGAAAGAACACCTGCTTATAGCTGGATTGTCATGTAACCTTAAATGATTCAAATCTTCTGTACAATAAATTAAAACTGAACCAAAAGGGACATTCAAAAAGTAGATAAACTGCAATCCAAACAGTAATGGCTTTTTAACAGTAGTATTATGGATGACCTTGGTATGTTGCTAAACAATTACACATTTTACAATAAGCTGCAGTTTAATGATATGCTTTCAGTTTTAATTTCATTTTATGAGCATTGTAGTGTTTGGTGAATTTACTTAGTAAATTAAATAAATGAATAATATAAATGCAACGAGAAAATAGATTTATACAACGTACTTTCCTTTTCAAAAGACTGTGATTCCATAGGATTTAGGGAGAAAATTAATCACCTAAAACCGTGAAAAGATAGATTTACACACACAAAAAAAATATTTAAAAAAGGGAAGGCAAGAAAAAGGAAATAAACAATTCTAAAGAAAGAGAGGTGTACATTTATTGAAATGAGACGTATTTATTAACGCTAGACAAGAAAGGAGTGATGGGTTTCCCAATTTTTCTAAGAAATTGCATGTGAACTCCGTAATGACATATCACAAGCTCTTCTAACTTACATCAGATTCTAGAGTAGAAATACAATCGCGGTTATTCTTTAGTGAGACAGTTTCTTTGGTTTCGTAAGTTCACTTGACACTGAGAAAATGGCTAAACATCTGAGTGACTACTACAAAAGAGTCAGAATCTGCATGTATGTATATAATTTACCGATCTTCGTTAGTGAGGAGCTGTACAGAGAATTTTAATACATTTTGTAAATAAACCTGTATAGAAAATGACATGTGTTTCTGTGCTTGTAATCTCATGAACTTGTTAAACCGCATGGTGACGTTTATTAAAATAAACACACACACACACAAACACACAGCAATGCATTGTCATCACTCCAAGAATGTGGAAGCTATGCATCTGTCTTCTCATCTGAAAGGAAATTGCCTGTTTTGCAACACACTGTACAAGCCACATGTCAACTATATAATTCCTTCCGGTACCATTACAACCTTCTGAAAAACAGAATGAGAAAATAGTTGTTTTATTTAATGGTTATTGAGCAGCTGGATCAATATTAGTCCAGAACCATCTGCTGCCTCTGACATCTCCCATATTCACTGATTGAGAGTCTCATTGACATCTTCATTGGCCATCTGAAATCTCTCTCTCATCAATAATGTGTCATTATAAGTTGAGGAAACCATTTCAAACCCAGAGTACATTAACCTACAATGACAAGACAGTGATCAAACATGGCAGCCTGATGAGTACATAGCACCCATCATGATGTATCTATAGGACTACTGGTACCAGTAGTCCCATAGTTACATCATGATACCAGTAGTCCCATAGTTACATCATGATACCAGTAGACCTATAGATACATCATGATACCAGTAGACCTATAGATACATCATGATACCAGTAGGCCTATATATACATCATGATACCAGTAGACCCATAGTTACATCATGATATCAGTAGACCTATAGTTACATCATGATACCAGTAGGCCTATATATACATCATGATATCAGTAGACCTATAGATACATCATGATACCAGTAGACCTATAGATACATCATGATACCAGTATTCCTATAGATACATCATGATACCAGTAGACCTATAGATACATCATGATACCAGTAGACCTATAGATACATCATGATACCAATAGGCCTATAGATACATCATGGTAGCAGTAGACCTATAGATACATCATGATACCAATAGGCCTATAGATACATCATGGTACCAGTAGTCCTATAGATACATCATGATACCAGTAGACCTATAGATACATCATGATATCAGTAGACCTATAGATACATCATGATACCAGTAGTCCTATAGATACATCATGGTATCAGTAGACCTATAGATACATCATGATACCAGTAGACCTATAGATACATCATGGTATCAGTAGACCTATAGATACATCATGATACCAGTAGACCTATAGATACGTCATGGTATCAGTAGACCTATAAATACGTCATGGTATCAGTAGACCTATAAATACGTCATGGTATCAGTAGACCTATAAATACGTCATGGTATCAGTAGTCCTATAAATACGTCATGGTATCAGTAGACCTATAGATACGTCATGGTATCAGTAGACCTATAGATACGTCATGGTATCAGTAGACCTATAGATACATCATGATACCAGTAGACCTATAGATACGTCATGGTATCAGTAGACCTATAAATACGTCATGGTATCAGTAGACCTATAAATACGTCATGGTATCAGTAGACCTATAGATATGTCATGGTATCAGTAGACCTATAGATACGGCATGGTATCAGTAGACCTATAAATACGTTGTGGTATCAGTAGACCTATAAATACGTCATGGTATCAGTAGACCTATAAATACGTCATGGTATCAGTAGACCTATAAATACGTTGTGGTATCAGTAGACCTATAGATACGTCATGGTATCAGTAGACCTATAGATACGTCATGGTATCAGTAGACCTATAAATACGTCATGGTATCAGTAGACCTATAAATACGTCAAGGTATCAGTAGACCTATAAATACGTCATGGTATCAGTAGACCTATAGATACGTCATGGTATCAGTAGACCTATAGATACGTCATGGTATCAGTAGACCTATAAATACGTCATGGTATCAGTAGTCCTATAAATACGTCATGGTATCAGTAGACCTATAGATACGTCATGGTATCAGTAGACCTATAAATACGTCATGGTATCAGTAGACCTATAGATACGTCATGGTATCAGTAGACCTATAGATACGTCATGGTATCAGTAGACCTATAAATACGTCATGGTATCAGTAGACCTATAAATACGTCATGGTATCAGTAGACCTATAAATACGTTGTGGTATCAGTAGACCTATAGATACGTCATGGTATCAGTAGACCTATAGATACGTCATGGTATTTGTAGACCTATAAATACGTCATGGTATCAGTAGACCTATAGATACGCTGTGGTATCAGTAGACCTATAGATACATCATGGTATCAGTAGACCTATAGATACGTTGTGGTATCAGTAGACCTATAGATACATCATGATACCAGTAGACCTATAAATACGTTGTGGTATCATGATGTATCGACAACCCATTCCTTCACCAGCATAATGTACACATAAAGGGGTTGGTTCATTCCTTCACCAGCATAATGTACACATAAAGGGGTTGGGTCATTCCTTCACCAGCATAATGTACACATAAAGGGGTTGGTTCATTCCTTCACCAGCATAATGTACACATAAAGGGGTTGGTTCATTCCTTCACCAGCATAATGTACACATAAAGGGGTTGGTTCATTCCTTCACCAGCATAATGTACACATAAAGGGGTTGGGTCATTCCTTCACCAGCATAATGTACACATAAAGGGGTTGGTTCATTCCTTCACCAGCATAATGTACACATAAAGGGGTTGGTTCATTCCTTCACCAGCATAATGTACACATAAAGGGGTTGGTTCATTCCTTCACCAGCATAATGTACACATAAAGGGGTTGGTTCATTCCTTACTGCGGGTGAGAGGACATATGCAACAATTACCGTGAATGCAGTCCTCCTCTAAAACGGGAACTTTGCCTTTAAATGTCAAAACGTCCTGAAGCTCAGATCTTCTGTATTATTATCTCTGCATTGTTGGGATGGGCCCGTAAAGCATTTCACTGTTGCTCTACAACTGTTGTTTAAACGAATATGTGACAAACACAAATGTCCTTGTATCGATTCAGCGCTATGGATTAAATAAAGCCGATACATTATTCTACACATCTAATACATTAGCAAACAGGTTACTTTGTGAATTACTCAAACCACCATCTCCCTGTGTGCTGGGTTGTGGGCTGTCATTGTGTGGTAAATACATTCCCATTCCCCAGGCTATACTGACTGGTCTGCCCAGTACCTAAACACACGAATACAAACATACACAGTGACTGGTCTTCCACGGCTCAAATAACACAACCGTCCAACCAAACATGAACGTGGCAGCCGACCAGTAGTCCCTTTTCTCTTTGGATACTGACAAAATAATTCAGGATTTATCCACTTGGCAGGCGCACACACACACACACACACACACACACACACACACACACACACACACACACACACACACACACACACACACACACACACACACACACACACACACACACACACACACACACACACACACACACACACACCAGGCAGGCCAGAATAACAAATCCAGCCTAGGAAATGTTCCTGTACGCTCCACAAACTCCCTTTTGTCAAAGGATATTGTTTTGCTGTCGTCTTCTTTCGCTACACTGCTGCAACTCATCGCCCTCTTCCTTTTTCTGGAGGGGTTTTTCCTTCCTTTCTTTATGTGTCATGCCTGGACTCTTTTCAAACAGAAACACAACAAGACAGCATGGGGAGAGTGATGCAGACAGAGAGGAACACTACAGACAGCATGGGGAGAGTGATGCAGACAGAGAGGAACACTACAGACAGCATGGGGAGAGTGATGCAGACAGAGAGGAACACTACAGACAGCATGGGGAGAGTGATGCAGACAGAGAGGAACACTACAGACAGCATGGGGAGAGTGATGCAGACAGAGAGGAACACTACAGACAGCATGGGGAGAGTGATGCAGACAGAGAGGAACACTACAGACAGCATGGGGAGAGTGATGCAGACAGAGAGGAACACTACAGACAGCATGGGGAGAGTGATGCAGACAGAGAGGAACACTACAGGCAGCATGGGGAGAGTGATGCAGACAGAGAGGAACACTACAGACAGCATGGGGAGAGTGATGCAGACAGAGAGGAACACTACAGGCAGCATGGGGAGAGTGATGCAGACAGAGAGGAACACTACAGACAGCATGGGGAGAGTGATGCAGACAGAGAGGAACACTACAGACAGCATGGGGAGAGTGATGCAGACAGAGAGGAACACTACAGACAGCATGGGGAGAGTGATGCAGACAGAGAGGAACACTACAGACAGCATGGGGAGAGTGATGCAGACAGAGAGGAACACTACAGGCAGCATGGGGAGAGTGATGCAGACAGAGAGGACCACTACAGACAGCATGGGGAGAGTGATGCAGACAGAGAGGAACACTACAGACAGCATGGGGAGAGTGATGCAGACAGAGAGGAACACTACAGGCAGCATGGGGAGAGTGATGCAGACAGAGAGGACCACTACAGACAGCATGGGGAGAGTGATGCAGACAGAGAGGAACACTACAGGCAGCATGGGGAGAGTGATGCAGACAGAGAGGAACACTACAGACAGCATGGGGAGAGTGATGCAGACAGAGAGGAACACTACAGACAGCATGGGGAGAGTGATGCAGACAGAGAGGAACACTACAGACAGCATGGGGAGAGTGATGCAGACAGAGAGGAACACTACAGACAGCATGGGGAGAGTGATGCAGACAGAGAGGAACACTACAGACAGCATGGGGAGAGTGATGCAGACAGAGAGGAACACTACAGACAGCATGGGGAGAGTGATGCAGACAGAGAGGAACACTGCAGGCAGCATGGGGAGAGTGATGCAGACAGAGAGGAACACTACAGACCAGAGCTGCATCCTCATTAAACTATTATTCTGAATTTGTTCATTCCGCGTTCAAAGAACAAAGGAACTGGTTTGTCCTCCAGATTTTAGGACAGTCATGAGAGACAGAGAGAGCTATTGGGACGAGACCCTTCCTTTAAAACAGCGACAGAAGGTAATGATTCTTCCCTCGTTCAAGGAGTAGTAAAACAGAGGTACTTTAAAAACACAAGTCTACTGATATCTAATCACAGGAACTCAAATGAATGACATCTCCCACGTTTGATGATACACTAGACACTGTTCTAACAAGTACGCAATGTGAATGATACGGCTGAACCCTCCTCACTATCTCTCTGAAGAAAATTGAGGTGGAAACTGAGTTGTACTTCTTAACCTCCCGACAAATGTATGACCATATTAGAGACACATATTTCCCTCAGATTACACAGACCCACAAAGAATTCCAAAGAAATCCAATGTTCATAAACTCCCATATCTACTGGGTGAAATACCACAGTGTGCCATCACAGCAGCAAGATTTGTGACCTGTTGCCACAAGAAAAGGGCAACCAGTGAAGAACAACCCATAATTATGTTTATTTATGTTCCCTTTTGTACTTTAACTATTTGTACATCATTACAGCACTGCATATAGACATAAAATGACATTTATGATGTCTCTTCCTTTGGAACTTTTGTGAGTGCAATGTTAACTGTACATTTTTTGTTTATTTACCTTTGTTTATTATCCAGTATTTCACTTGCTTTGTCAACGTAAACATATGTTTCCCATGCCAGTAAAGCCCTTTGAACTGAATATAAAGTAACTTCAGTAAGTTTTCACAGCACAGGAGGCTGCTGAGAGGAGGGCCGCTCATCATAATGGCTGGAACTGAGAAAATGGAATGGCATCAAACACCTGGAAACCATGGAAACCATGCATTTGATGTATTTGATACCATTCCACAAATGCCGTTCCAACAATCAACATGAGCCTGTTCTCCCCAATTAAGGTGCCCCTAACTTCCTGTGATTCAGACCCCTAACTTCCTGTGATTCAGACCCCTAACTTCCTGTGATTCAGACCCCTAACTTCCTGTGATTCAGACCCCTAACTTCCTGTGATTCACACCCCTTGACTTTTTTCACATTTTGTTGTGTTACAATGTGGAATTAAAATGGATTGAATTGTCATTTTTGATCAACAATCTACACAAAAGCTTCTAAAGCCATGACATTATTTTCTGGAATTTTCCAAGCTGTTTAAAGGCACAGTCAATTTAATGTATGTAAACTACTGACCCACTGGATTTGTGATACAGTGAATTATAAGTTAAATAATCTGTCTGTAAACAATTGTTGGAAAAATGACTTGTGTCAGTAGACGTCCTAACCGACTTGGCAAAACTATAGTTTGTTAACAAGACATTTGTGAAGTGGTTGAAAAACTAGTTTTATTGACTCCAACCTAAGTGTATGTAAACGTCCGACTTCAACTGTATATATATGAAAAATAAAACAGTAATACAATATCTTGAGTATTCAACTCCCTGAGTCAATACATGACCATCACCTTTGGCAGCGATTACAGCTGTGTCTTTCTGGGTGAGTCTGAGAGCTTTCCACACCTGGATTTTGCAACATTTGCTCATTATTCTTTTTTAAATACTTAAAGCATTGTCAAATTGGTTATTGATCATTGCTAGACAACCATTTGCAGGTCTTGCCATAGATTTACAAATACATTTAAGTCAAAACTGTAACTTGGCCACTGAGGAACATTCACTGTCTTCTTGGTACGCAACTCCAAG
This sequence comes from Salvelinus namaycush, assembly GCF_016432855.1. Classification (NCBI taxonomy): domain Eukaryota; kingdom Metazoa; phylum Chordata; class Actinopteri; order Salmoniformes; family Salmonidae; genus Salvelinus; species Salvelinus namaycush. Next base: position 27,406,534 of record NC_052323.1, read on the forward strand.
GTAGATTTGGCCTTGTGTTTAAGGTTATTATCCTGCTGAAAGGTGAATTAATCTCCCAGTGTCCTGTGGAAAGCAGTCTGAACCAGGTTTTCCTATAGGGGTTTGCCTGTGCTTAGCTGCATTCTGTTTATTTTTTATCCTGAAAAACTCTGCCATCCTTAACGATTACAAGCATACCCATAACATGATGCAGCCACCACTATGAATGAACATACAGAAAGTAGTACTCAGTGATGTGTTGTATTTGCCCCAAACATAACACTTTGTATTCAGGACAAAGAGTTAATTGCTTTCCCACATTTTTTTGCTGTATATCTTTTTGCAAACAAGATGCATGTTGTGGAATTGTTTTATTCTGCACAGGCTTCCTTCTTTTCACTCTGTCAATTAGGTTAGTATTGTGGAGTAACTACAATGTTGTTGCTCCATCATCAGTTTTCTTCTATCACAGCCATTCAACTCTATAACTATTTTAAAGTCACCATTGGCCTTACGGTGAAATCCTGAGCTGTTCTCTCCGGTAACTGAGTTAGGAAGGACGCCTGTATCTTTGTAGCGACTGGGTGTATTGATACACCATCCAAAGTGTAATTAATAACTTCACCATGCTCAAATGGATATTCAATGTCTGTTTGTTTATATACCTATCTACATTACCAATAGGTGCCATTCTTGGCAAGGCATTGGAAAACCTCCCTGGTCTTTGTGGTTGAATCTGGGTTTGAAAAGGACCTAGCAGAGCGAGTCCATGCAATGTATTAAGTGACTTGCAAAGCAAATTATTTATATTGAACGTTTTTAGGCTTGCCATAACAAAGAGGTTGAATATTCTTGACTCAAGACATTTCAGCTTTTCATTTTTAATTAATTTGTAAAAATTTCAAAAAACATAACATTATTGTGTGTAAGCCATCTGAACTGAATCCATTTTAAATTCAGACTGTAACAACAACAACAACATGTGGAAACAGTAAAGGGGTGTGAACACTTTCTGAAGGCTCTGCAGCTGCGACACTGTGGAACTGGGCTTAAGCACAATTCAGATTCCACAGACAAAGAGACGCCATGGTCCAGCGTAACATAGCTACGGAGCTCTGAGAGCAGCATCCGCGGGGGACCCACAACATCCCACAATTCACAACCACGTACTGTAGGCATCCCCTATTCATTTGAATGTGGTGACGGTTGGAGAAACTGCTGGATCCGCCCTGAGAATTCCAAAAGTAGTGAACGTTCCAACATTCTAGAATACGGCTGTGCATAGGCACAATTTGGATTTCTGATGGACGCTTTGGTCACAAGGAGAGATATCACTGCTCGTATCCTCAGACCCTCTTACCTGCGTGTGCGCGTGCGCGTGCGCGTGGGTGTGCGCATGCACGTGAGTGCGCGTGTGTGTGCGTGTGTGTGTGTGACCGTTTGAGTGGGCCCCGAAAAGAGAAACCAAGCAAATAAAAACTGTACTTGACACTGGGAGTTCAGCCCATTGCTTTGGCAGGCCCTACTACTACTTCAGTAAAAGCAAAGGAACTCTGCACAGGATGACTCAGTAATGATGAAATAACTTTTTTTGAAAACATTTCTGGGGCCCTGTAGTTCAAGCCCCTCAGTATAATAGGAGACTGGCCTGGGCCCATGAGGCTTTCTTCAGTCCTTCCCATCCTCCCTTCTTCTGTTCTCCTCATATATCCTGTTCTCACTTTATTCTGGTTTTACTTCTATGGAGTGTAGTAATGTTGTCGTTGGTCAGTGAAAGGGGAAGAGAGAGAGACAATATTGGACACTTTATGGAATACAAAGCCTTCGCTATCTCATCCTGGAATATCCAAGGCCTGAGGCCTAAAGAGCAGGAACCTGGACATTGTCATCCTACAAGAAACATGGTACAGAGGAGATGGACCCATTTGTTTCCCTCTAGGTTACAGAGAGCTGGTAGTCCCATCCACCAATCTACCAGGTGGGAAACAGGTAAGGGGCTCAGGGGGTAAGCTAATTTGGTATAGAGCAGACCTCACTGTTCAATTAATCAAAACTGGAACAATTTACATTTGGATAGAACTACAAAAGGAAATTATCTCAGAGGAAAATGTCATCCTGTGTGCTACCTATACCCCCCCCACTAGAATCTCCATACTTTAAAGAAGACAGCTTCTCCATCCTGGAGGGGAAAAGCAATTATTTCCAGGCCCAGGAACATGTACTAGTCAGTGGCGACCTAAATGGAACCGGACAAGAACCTGACACCCTCAGCACACAGGGGGACAAACACCAGCCTGGAGGTGACAGCATTCCCTCCCCAATATGCCCGCCTAGGCACAACATAACCAACTAAAACGGGTCACAACTCCTGCAGCTTGTCGGATGCTGGGAATGTACATAGTCAATGGTAGGCTTCCAGGGGACTCCTATGGTAGGTTCACCTATAGCTCATCTCTTGGCAGTAGTACTGTAGACTACTTTATCACTAACCTCAACCCAGAGTCTCTCAGAGCGTTCACAGTCAGCCCATTGACACCGGTATCAGATCACAGCAAAATCACAGTCTACTTGAACAGAGCAATACTCAATCATGTGGAATCAAAGCCAAAGGAACTGAAAAATATTAAGAAACGCTATAGAAGGAAAGAAAGTAGTGTGGAAACCTACCAAAAAACAATTAGGCCAAAAAAAATAAAAATCCTTCGATGACAACTGTTACAACCTGGCTCAAGATTGTAATAAACAACGGGAAACCACACACTGAATACAGGAATAACAAAATGAATGTATTCCATAAATAAAGTAAACACTCACAAGAATAATCAGATAAGGCATGACGGTGAGCAAATTAGGTGTCAACTGTCAAAACCACAACAAAACAACCAAAGGTATACATGGAGAGAGGAATGTCTTGCTGAAAGGGTGTGCCCCATTCTCCCAGCTCCGCCCACCTCTCCTACTCCTCCCACCAATCTCCTGCAGGAAGTAAGCAAAACCCAGTAGACCGAGCAGGGAGGGGCCGTCACGACAACTTCCTGGACAAAACGGTGTAAACTTGGCTGTAGAAACCTAAACAGTATATTTGACCTCTCAGCTTCCCAATGAAATCAAAAAATGCCACCGCAGAAAACCATAGAAAATTAACTCCAATGACAAATGGTTTGATGGAGAATGCAAAAACCTAAGAAAGAAATGGAGAAACCTATCCAACCAAAAACATAGAGACCCAGAAAACCTGAGTCAACGCCTTCGCTATGGTGAATCACTAAAACAATACAGAAATACACTACGGAAAAGGAACAGCATGTCAGAAATCAGCTCAATGTAATTGAAGAATCCATAGACTCTAACCACTTCTGGGAAAATTGGAAAACACTAAAGAAACAACACGATCTATCCAAAATGGAGATTGACAAACCACTTCTCCAATCTTTTTGACCCTATAACAAAGAACAAATAGTAAAAACAAATACATGATCAAATACACATCTTAGAATCAACTATTAAAGACTGCCAGAACCCACTGGATTCTCCAATTACATTGAATGAACTACAGGACAAAATACAAACCCAAAAAGCCTGTGGTGTTGATGGTATCCTCAATGAAATTATAAAATATACAGACCACAAATTCCAATTGGTCAACTCTTTAACATCATCCTTAGCTCTGGCATCTTCCCCAATATCTTTACCCAAGGCTGATGAGCCCAATCTACAAAATTGGAGACAAATTTGACCCCAATAACTACCGCGGAATATGCGTCAACAGAAACCTTGGAAAAATCTTTTGCATTATCATTAACAGCAGACTCGTACATTTCCTCAGTGACAACAATGTACTGATCAAATTGTCTTTTTACCAAATTACCGTACAACAGACCACATATTCACCCTACACACCCTAATTGACAAAGAAACAAACCAAAACAAAGGCGAAGTCTTCCCATGCTTTGTTGATTTCAAAAAAGCTTTTGACTCAATTTTATATGAGTCTATACAAATTGATGGAAAGTGGTGTTGGGGAAAAACATAAGATATTTTATAATCCATGTACAAAAACAATAAGTGTGCTGTTAAAATTGGTAAAAACACACACATTTCTTTCCACTCATGGGGTGAGTCAGGGATGCAGCTTAAACCCCACCCTCTTCAACATATAAATCAACGAAATGGCAAAGGCACTAGAACAGTCTGCAGCACCCGGCCTCACCCTACAAGAATCTGAAGTCAACTGGCTACTGTTTGCTGATGATCTGGTGCTTCTGTCCCCAACCAAGGAAGTTCTACAGCAGCACCTAGATCTTCTGCGTAGGTTCTGTCAGACCTGAGCCCTGACAGTAAATCTCGGTAAGACAAAAATAATGGTGTAACAAAAAAGGTCGAGTTGCCAGGACCACCAATACATATTCCATCTAGACACTGTTGCCCTAGAGTAAACAAAAAAACGATACATACCTCGGCCTAAACATCAGCGCAACAGGTAACTTCCACAAAGCTGTAAACGATACGAGAGACAAGACGAGAAGGGCCTTCTATGCCATCAAAAGGAACATAAAATTCGACATGCCAATTAGGATCTGGCAAACAATACTTGAATCAGTTATAGAATCCATTGCCCTTCATGGTTGTGAGGTCTGAGGTTCGCTCACCAACCAAGAATTCACAAAATGGTACAAACACCAAATTGAGACTGCATGCAGAATTCTGCAAAAATTTCCTCTGTGTACAACGTAAAACACCAAATAATGCATGCAGAGTATAATTAGGCCAAAACCCGCTAATTATCAGAATCCAGAGCCATTAAATTCTACAACCACCTAAAAGGAAGCGATTCCCAAATCTTCCACAACAAAGCCATCACCTACAGAGAGATGAACCTGGAGAATGGTTCTCTTAGCAAGCTGGTCCTGGGGCTCTGTTCACAAACACAAACATACCACACAGACCCCCAGGACAGCAACACAATTAGATCCAACCAAATCATGAGAAAACAAAAAGATAATTAATTGACACATTGGAAAGAATTCCCAAAACAACAGAGCAAACTAGAATGTTATTTGGCCCTAAACAGACAGTACACAGTGGTAGAATACCTGACCACTGTGACTGACCCAAACTTAAGGAAAGCTTTGACTATGTACAGACTCAGTGAGCATAGCCTTGCTATTGAGAAAGGCCGAGAAAACAGGCTATGTCCACACTGCCCACAAAATGAGGTGAAAACTGAGCCGCACTTCCTAACCTCCTGCCAAATGTTTGAACATATTAGGGACACATAGTTCCATCAGATTACATAGACCCACATATGTTAAATAAAGGTTAAATGTAAAAAATGTATAAAAATATTCATCATTTCCTCTTTTCTTCAAGTCCTGGATTTGATAAACTCCCATATCTATTGGGTGAAATACCACAGTGTGCCATCACAGCAGCAATATGTGCGAGCTGTTGCCACAAGAAAAGGGCAACCAGCGAAGAACAAACACCAAGTGTGTGATGCTATGGGACCAGTGGGAGTAATGGAAGTGGAATAGAGAGGAAATAGAAAAAGCAGAACAGACAGGGCTATGTGTGATGCTCTGCGGTCATAAGAGGAAAAGAGACTAGTATAGAATGGAGGAATGGAGAAGAGGAATAGAATGGAGGAATGGAGAGGAGGAATGGAGAAGAGGAATAGAATGGAGGAATGGAGAAGAGGAATAGAATGGAGGAATGGAGAGGAGGAATAGAATGGAGGAATGGAGAGGAGGAATAGAATGGAGGAATGGAGAGGAGGAATGGAGAGGAGGAATAGAATGGAGGAATGGAGAGGAGGAATGGAGAGGAGGAATAGAATGGAGGAATGGAGAGGAGGAATAGCATGTAGGAATGAAGAGGAGGACTAGAATGGAGGAATGGAGAGGAGGAATAGCATGTAGGAATGAAGAGGAGGGATGGAGAGGAGGAATGGAATGTAGGAATGAAGAGGAGGAATGGAATGTAGGAATGAAGGGGGGAATAGCATGGAGGAATGGAGAGGAGGAATAGAATGGAGGAATGGAGAGGAGGAATAGAATGGAGGAATGAAGAGGAGGAATGGAGAGGAGGAATAGAATGTAGGAATGAAGAGGAGGAATAGAATGGAGGAATGAAGAGGAGGAATGGAGAGGAGGAATGAAGAGGAGGAATAGAATGGAGGAATGGAAAGGAGGAATAGCATGTAGGAATGAAGAGGAGGAATGGAGAGGAGGAATAGAATGGAGGAATGAAGAGGAGGAATATAATGGAGGAATGGAGAGGAGGAATAGAATGGAGGAATGAAGAGGAGGAATATAATGGAGGAATGGAGAGGAGGAATAGCATGTAGGAATGAAGAGGAGGAATAGAATGGAGGAATGAAGAGGAGGAATAGAATGGAGGAATGGAGAGGAGGAATAGTATGGAGGAATGGAGAGGAGGAATAGAATGGAGGAATGGAGAGGAGGAATAGAATGGAGGAATGGAGAGGAGGAATAGCATGTATGAATGAAGAGGAGGAATAGAATGAAGGAATGGAGAGGAGGAATAGCATGTAGGAATGAAGAGGAGGAATGGAGAGGAGAAATGGAGAGGAGGAATGGAATGTAGGAATGAAGAGGAGGAATGGAATGGAGGAATGGAATGTAGGAATGAAGAGGAGGAATAGCATGGAGGAATGGAGAGGAGGAATAGAATGGAGGAATGGAGAGGAGGAATAGAATGGAGGAATGGAGAGGAGGAATAGAATGGAGGAATGAAGAGGAGGAATGGAGAGGAGGAATAGAATGTAGGAATGAAGAGGAGGAATAGAATGGAGGAATGGAGAGGAGGAATGGAGAGGAGGAATGAAGAGGAGGAATAGAATGGAGGAATGGAGAGGAGGAATAGCATGTAGGAATGAAGAGGAGGAATGGAGAGGAGGAATAGAATGGAGGAATGAAGAGGAGGAATATAATGGAGGAATGGAGAGGAGGAATAGAATGGAGGAACGAAGAGGAGGAATATAATGGAGGAATGGAGAGGAGGAATAGCATGTAGGAATGAAGAGGAGGAATAGAATGGAGGAATGAAGAGGAGGAATATAATGGAGGAATGGAGAGGAGGAATAGCATGTAGGAATGAAGAGGAGGAATGGAGAGGAGGAATAGCAGGGGTGGGATCCTAAGATGTTTCATTATCACACCCCATTAGAGATGACACCATACTCAGTGGGACATTACATCTGGACAACACCCCTCTCGATTACATTACACACACACACACACTTCTGTGTACCATTACATCACAATACCCTCCTGTAATAGAAATGATGGTGAGGAGAGATGAAGTGAGGTTCCCAACACAATGTGAAAACTGTGTATCAATCTATTCACTCTGTGAAAACATGACGATGCCAGTCACAAGTACAACCGCATATACCGATGCCAGTCACAAGTACAACCGCATATACCGATGCCAGTCACAAGTACAACCGCATATACCGATGCCAGTCACAAGTACAACCGCATATACCGATGCCAGTCACAAGTACAACCGCATATACCGATGCCAGTCACAAGTACAACCGCATATACCGATGCCAGTCACAAGTACAACCGCATATACCGATGCCAGTCACAAGTACAACCGCATATACCGATGCCAGTCACAAGTACAACCGCATATACCGATGCCAGTCACAAGTACAACCGCATATACCGATGCCAGTCACAAGTACAACCGCATATACCGATGCCAGTCACAAGTACAACCGCATATACCGATGCCAGTCACAAGGACAACCGCATATACCGATGCCAGTCACAAGTACAACCGCATATACCGATGCCAGTCACAAGGACAACCGCATATACCGATGCCAGTCACAAGGACAACCACATACACCCAAACATTTAATTAATGGTGGTACAGGTAGATCAGCTTTACTATTGCAGATAGATTGTGGGTTCTATCAATTTAATGAATTTTGTCCCCAAACCCTATCATCCATCCCCTGTTTGTACAACAATACTTCTACTGCTTCTTACAGCTATTTCAGTGCACTTGTACGGTACACGGTACACGTAAATAATTATACATATACTCCTAATTTCCTCTTTCTTCAAGTCCTGGATTTGTTTTCACAGCGGCCAGTCCACCATTCATTCTGATCTCAACTCCAACTTAGCATATTCCTTTTGCAATACATCCCTCCATTTCACTTAGACGTCTTACGAGGGTCTTGCCGATAAACATTTTACCCAAGAGTATAATGATTTTTCCAATTGACTGATTGTGGTTTTTCAGATCCCTCTAACAATACAGTTTGCAGGTCCATCTGAAGCCTGGTTTTATGACATAAAAAACATTCCTGGACCTGACTCCAATAGTGAGTCATCGATGATCAGTACCAGAAAATATGTTCTATAGATTTTGTTTCCAGGTGGCAGAGTCTGCACAAGGCTGACTGGTCAATGCTCCATATATACACTCTCGTTCAAAAGTTTGGGGTCACGTAGAAATGCCCTTGTTTTTGAAAGAAAACCACATTTTTTTTGTCCATTTAAAATAACATTAGATTGATCAGAAATACAGTGTAGACATTGTTAATGTTGTAAATTACTATTGTAGCTGGAAACGGCAGATTTGTTTATGGAATATCTATGTAGGCATGCAGAGGCCCATTATCAGCAACAATCACTCCTGTGTTGCAATGGCATGTTGTGTTAGCTAATCCAAGTTTATAATTTTAAAAGGCTAATTGATCATTAGAAAACCCTTTTGCTATTATGTTAGCACAGCTGAAAACTGTTTTTCTGATTAAAGAAGCAATAAAACTGGCCTTCTTTAGGCTAGTTTTTAACAGAAATGCAACGGTTCATTGGATCAGTCTAAAACTTTGCACCTACACTGCTGCCATATTGTGAACCAAAATCAAAATTGCACCTGGGCTGGAATAATACATTATCGTCTTTCTCTGGCATTTCAAAGATGATGGGACAAAAATAAAATACAAAAAAAAGGTTTGTTTATCTTTTACCAGATCTAATGTGTTATATTCTCCTACATTCCTTTCACATTTCCACAAACCTCAAAATGATTCCTTTAAAATGGTACCAAGAATATGCGTATCCTTGCTTCATGTCCTGAGCTACAGGCAGTTAGATTTGGGTATGTATTTTAGGCGAAAATTGGAAAAAAGGGGCGGATCCTTAAGAGGTTGAGGATTTTTTTCAAGATTAGTCAACTTAGAAGACAAGCATTGTCATTTTGAATTCTGCAAAGTGAGTGTGGATGAGGTGAAAAAAATATTGTTGTCTATCAATGCTTGACAACTAACAATGCTTGACAACTTGGATGGAAAATTACTAGGATATTAGTGGATGATATTGCCACTCCTATTTGCCACATCTTCAATTTAAGCCTACTAAAAAGTGTTTGCCCTCAGGCCTGGTGGGAAGCTAAAGTAATTCCGCTACCTAAGAATAGTAAAGCCCCCTTTACAGGCTCAAATACCCTACCAATCTTAAAATTCCTCAAACATACATGTATTTTATACCATTTTAAAGGTAATCTTGTTGTTAATCCCATCAAAGTGTCTGATTTCAAATAGGCTTTTCAGCGAATACACCACAAACGATTATGTTAGGTCACCACCAACTCACAGAAAAATTCTGCCATTTTTCCAGCCAAAGAGAGAAGTCACAAAAAGCACAAATAGAGATAAAATTAATAACTAACCTTTGATGATCTTCATCAGATGACACTCATAGGACTTCATGTTACACAATACATATATGTCTTGTTCGATTAAGTTCATATTTATATCCAAAAACCTCAGTTTACATTGGCGCCATGTTCAGAAATGCCTCCAAAATATCCAGAGAAATTGCAGAGAGCCACGTCAAATAACATAAATACTCTTCATAAACTTTGAGGAAAGATACATGTTTTACATAGAATTAAAAATGCACTTGTTCTTAATGCAACCGCTGTGTCAGATTTCAAAAAGCTTTACGGCAAAACACAATATTCAATAATCTGAAAACAGCGTTCATCCACAAAAGCAAGCCATACAGTTACCCGCCAATTGTGCAGTCAACAAAACTCATAAAAAGCATTATAAATCTTCACTTACCTTTGCTGATCTTCGTCGGAATGCACTCCCAGGACACCCACTTCCACAAGAAATGTTCATTTTGTTCGGTAATGTCCATCATTTATGTCCAAATAGCTATTTTTGTAGCGTGTTTGGTAAACAAATACAACGTCAGGAAACGCGTTCACTAAAAGCTGACGAAATGTCCAAAAGTTCCGTAACAGTCAGTAGAAACATGTCAAACGATGTATTGAATCAATCTTTAGAATGTTTTTAACATAAATCTTGAATATTGTTCCAACCGGAGAATTACATTGACTTCAGATGAGCGATGGAACAGAGCTCCCTCATGTGAACGCGCATGGTCAGGTCATGGCAGACCTGACTAATTCCCCTCTCATTCGGCCCCCCTTCACAGTAGAGGCATCAGACAAGGTTCTACAGACTGTTGACAGCTAGTGGAAGCCATAGGAAGTGCAAACTCATCCATATCTCGCTGTGATTTCAATAGGATCTTGGTTGAAAATCAACCAGCCTCAGAAATCCCACTTCCTATTTGGATTTTTTCTCAGGTTTTTGCCTGCCATATGAGTTCTGTTATACTCACAGACATAATTCAAACAGTTTTAGAAACTTCAGAGTGTTTTCTATCCAATACCACTAATAATATGCATATATTAGCAACTATGACTGAGTAGCAGGCCGTTTACTCTGGGCACCTCTGTGCACCTTTCATCCAAGCTACTCAATACTGCCCCTGCAGCCATAAGAAGTTATTAAATAGATAAAAATGCACCTTTTGGAACAGCGGGGACTAGACACGGGGACTAGACACACGCTTACACATACACATAACAACACACGAACTCTACACACACGTACATGTGGATTTTGTATTGTAAAGATGTGATAGTAGAGTAGTGGCCTGAGGGAACGCAATGTGTTGTGAAAAGTGTTATTAAATGTAATGTCATGTAATATTCTAAATTGTATATAACTGCCTTAAATGTTGCTGGACCCCAGGAAGAGTAGCTGCTGTCTTGGCATCAGCTAATGGAGATCCTTAAATTAATACAAATTCATGTTCATTATATAAATATGCTAGTTTATAAATCTACTCCTGAGTGGCGCAGCTGTTTAAGGCACTGCATCTCAGTGCAAGAGGTGTCACTACAGTCCCTGCACATCCGGCCGTGATTGGGAGTCCCATAGGGCGGCGCACAATTGGCCCAGTGTTTTCTGGGGTAGGCCGTCAATCTAAATAAGAAATTGTTCCTAACTGAGTTGCCTAGTTAAATAAAGTTGTTTTTTTTAAAAGCGTTATCTGGTTTGCCATTCCAAATAAAGCAAAAAAACATTCTCGTATGATTTGAAAAAATGATTATCCTGGAGTCAGTATAGCCATGAATACATCAGTGGATGCTCCTCAGAGGAGAAAGTGGGGGGCCATCCTCCTCAGTGAATTATTTATTTATTTTTAATAGTAAGGTTCTCCTTAGTGGGGCAGTGGTCTCAGGCACTGCATCGCAGATGTCCTTGTCCCATTGCGCTCTAGTGACACCTTGTGGCGGGCTGGGCGCATGCATGCTGACTTCGGTCGCCAGTTGTACCGTGTTTCCTCCGACACATTGATTGGCTTCCGGGTTAAGCGAGCAGTGTGTCAAGAAGCAGTGCGGCCGGGTCGTGTTTCGGAGGACGCATGGCTCTCGAACTTCGCCTCGCCCGAGTTCGTACGGGAGTTTCAGCGATGGGACAAGACTCGAACTACTAATTGGATATCACCATTTAATATAAAATAAATAAATAATTACCCACCCTCAGTAAAACAATCCCCACCTCACTACCCCACCCCTCAGTCAAACAATCCTCACTACCCCACCCCTCAGTAAAACAATCCCTACCTCACTACCCCACCCCTCAGTAAAACAATCCTCACTACCCCACCCCTCAGTAAAACAATCCCTACCTCACTACCCCACCCCTCAGTAAAACAATCCCTACCTCACTACCCCACCCCTCAGTATAACAATCCTCACTACCCCACCCCTCAGTAAAACAATCCCTACCTCACTACCCCACCCCTCAGTAAAACAATCCTCACTACCCCACCCCTCAGTAAAACAATCCCTACCTCACTACCCCACCCCTCAGTAAAACAATCCCTACCTCACTACCCCACCCCTCAGTATAACAATCCTCACTACCCCACCCCTCAGTAAAACAATCCCTACCTCACTACCCCACCTCTCAGTAAAACAATCCCCACCTCACTACCCCACCCCCCAGTAAAACAAACCCCACCTCACTACCCCACCCCTCAGTAAAACAATCCCTACCTCACTACCCCACCCCTCAGTAAAACAATCCCTACCTCACTACCCCACCCCTCAGTAAAACAATCCCCACCTCACTACCCCACCCCTCATTAAAACAATCCTCACTACCCCACCCCTCAGTAAAACAATCCTCACTACCCCACCCCTCAGTAAAACAATCCCCACCTCACTACCCCACCCCTCAGTAAAACAATCCCTACCTCACTACCCCACCCCTCAGTAAAACAATCCCTACCTCACTACCCCACCCCTCAGTAAAACAATCCCCACCTCACTACCCCACCCCTCAGTAAAACAATCCCCACCTCACTACCCCACCCCTCAGTAAAACAATCCCTACCTCACTACCCCACCCCTCAGTAAAACAATCCCCACCTCACTACCCCACCCCTCAGTAAAACAATCCCCACCTCACTACCCCACCCCTCAGTAAAACAATCCCCACCTCACTACCCCACCCCTCAGTAAAACAATCCCCACCTCACTACCCCACCCCTCAGTAAAACAATCCTCACTACCCCACCCCTCAGTAAAACAATCCCTACCTCACTACCCCACCCCTCAGTAAAACAATCCCCACCTCACTACCCCACCCCTCAGTAAAACAATCCCCACCTCACTACCCCACCCCTCAGTAAAACAATCCCCACCTCACTACCCCACCCCTCAGTAAAACAATCCTCACTACCCCACCCCTCAGTAAAACAATCCCTACCTCACTACCCCACCCCTCAGTAAAACAATCCCCACCTCACTACCCCACCCCTCAGTAAAACAATCCCCACCTCACTACCCCACCCCTCAGTAAAACAATCCCCACCTCACCCTCTACCGCTCAGTAAAACAGTCGTAGTCTTTATGAGGCTCTGCAAATCAACAGAATGGACATAGAGGTGGGTTCCCTCCCTCCACTCCCTGACACCTCGGCTACATCCCATATATCACCCTATTCCCTGTATAGTGCATTACTTTTCACTGGACCCTGGTCAAAAGTAATGCACTACACTATATAGGGAAGAGGGTGCCACGTGGGACGCATAACTCATGAAGAGCACCATTACTGTTTTAAAATACAGGCCTCTCCATCAATCACACAGCAAAACCTAATTAAAGAGAGCGCGGTAGTATGGTTCAGTCCAGGTAGCACTGCTACCCTGCAGGCAGGCCTCTCCAATACTACAGAGCAGCTGTGGTGCAGAGGAGCTGTGGTGCAGAGGAGCTGTGGTGCAGAGGAGCTGTGGTGCAGAGGAGCTGTGGTGCAGAGGAGCTGTGGTGCAGAGGAGCTGCTTTCCCTCCAGTGGTGTGGGGGCTGTGCTTTGGCAAAGAGGGTGTTGGACGGGACCAGAGTTCACAATCCCTCTCTCTCTCTCTCTCTCTCTCTCTCTCTCTCTCTCTCTCTCTCTCTCTCTCTCTCTCTCTCTCTCTCTCTCTCTCTCTCTCTCTCTCTCTCTCTCTCTCTCTCTCTCTCTCTCTCTCACACACACACACACACACACACACACACACACACACACACACACACACACACACACACACACACACACACACACACACACACACACACACACACACACGCACACACACACAAAGCCAACTGACATTTACTCCTGAGGTACTGACCTGTTACAACCACTTGGATTATTATTTGACCCGGCACAGCCAGAAGAGGACTTGGTTCCAGCCTTTCTAGGGAGATTTCCGTGCTTCTACATCTGCATTGTTTGATGCTGGGTTTCTGTAAACGCACTTTGTGACATCTGCTGATGTAAAAATGACTTTATAAATACATTTGATTTGATCTATATGGTGCAATGGTGAATACAAGTGTAGAGTTGCTGTAGAACGTACACTGAAACTACCTGAGAAGTATACAGGTAGTGTACTTTATATACCATGACAGGTATGGAGCTGAGGTGGTTTTATATATATATATATTATATTTATATTCCTCTAAGGTGTCAGAGACTCCAGCCACCCAGGTCATAGACTGTTCTCTCTGCTACTGCACAGCAAGCGGTACCAGAGCGTCAAGTCCAGGACCAAAAGGTTTCTTAACAGCTTCTACCCCCAAGCCATAAGACTGCTGAACAATTAATCAAATGGCCACCGGACTATTTACATTCGGACTATTTACATTGATCCCCCCCCCCCCTCAATTTATTTTGTACACTGCTGCTACTCGCTGTTTATTATCTGTGCGTAGTCACTTCACCCCCACCCTACAAATGACCTCTAACCTGTACCTGTAAATCTTTTCTTAACTCTTCTTGAACTGCACTGTTGGTTAAGGGCTTGTAAGTAAGCATTTCACGGTAAGGTCGACACTTGTTGTATTCGGCGCATGTGACAAATAAGGTTTGATTTGATTTGATACTGTATACAGGTAGTGTACTGCATATATACTATGACTAGTATGGAGCTGAGGTACAGACCATACTGTATACAGGTAGTGTACTGCATATATACTATGACTAGTATGGAGCTGAGGTACAGACCATTCTGTATACAGGTAGTGTACTACGTATATACTATGACTAGTATGGAGCTGAGGTACAGACCATACTGTATACAGGTAGTGTACTACGTATATACTATGACTAGTATGGAGCTGAGGTACAGACCATACTGTATACAGGTAGTGTACTACGTATATACTATGACTAGTATGGAGCTGAGGGACAGACCATACTGTATACAGGTAGTGTACTATGTATATACTATGACTAGTATGGAGCTGAGGTACAGACCATACTGTATACAGGTAGTGTACTACGTATATACTATGACTAGTATGGAGATGAGGTACAGACCATACTGTATACAGGTAGTGTACTGCATATATACTATGACTAGTATGGAGCTGAGGGACAGACCATACTGTATACAGGTAGTGTACTACATATATACTATGACTAGTATGGAGATGAGGTACAGACCATACTGTATACAGGTAGTGTACTACGTATATACTATGACTAGTATGGAGCTGAGGTACAGACCATACTGTATACAGGTAGTGTACTACGTATATACTATGACTAGTATGGAGATGAGGTACAGACCATACTGTATACAGGTAGTGTACTGCATATATACTATGACTAGTATGGAGCTGAGGGACAGACCATACTGTATACAGGTAGTGTACTACATATATACTATGACTAGTATGGAGATGAGGTACAGACCATACTGTATACAGGTAGTGTACTACGTATATACTATGACTAGTATGGAGCTGAGGTACAGACCATACTGTATACAGGTAGTGTACTACGTATATACTATGACTAGTATGGAGCTGAGGTACAGACCATACTGTATACAGGTAGTGTACTACGTATATACTATGACTAGTATGGAGCTGAGGTACAGACCATACTGTATACAGGTAGTGTACTACATATATACTATGACTAGTATGGAGCTGAGGGACAGACCATACTGTATACAGGTAGTGTACTACATATATACTATGACTAGTATGGAGCTGAGGGACAGACCATACTGTATACAGGTAGTGTACTACATATATACTATGACTAGTATGGAGCTGAGGTACAGACCATACTGTATACAGGTAGTGTACTACATATATACTATGACTAGTATGGTGCTGAGGGACAGACCATACTGTATACAGGGAGTGTACTACGTATATACTATGACTAGTATGGTGCTGAGGGACAGACCATACTGTATACAGGTAGTGTACTACATATATACTATGACTAGTATGGAGATGAGGTACAGACCATACTGTATACAGGTAGTGTACTACATATATACTATGACTAGTATGGAGCTGAGGTACAGACCATACTGTATACAGGTAGTGTACTACATATATACTATGACTAGTATGGAGCTGAGGGACAGACCATACTGTATACAGGTAGTGTACTACATATATACTATGACTAGTATGGAGCTGAGGTACAGACCATACTGTATACAGGTAGTGTACTACATATATACTATGACTAGTATGGAGCTGAGGGACAGACCATACTGTATACAGGTAGTGTACTACATATATACTATGACTAGTATGGAGCTGAGGTACAGACCATACTGTATACAGGTAGTGTACTACATATATACTATGACTAGTATGGAGCTGAGGTACAGACCATACTGTATACAGGTAGTGTACTACGTATATACTATGACTAGTATGGAGCTGAGGGACAGACCATACTGTATACAGGTAGTGTACTACGTATATACTATCGTTTGACCTTTTTCCTAATTTTGGATTAAATCGGGTTTTTTTTGTACACCTGTATTTGGGGAGTTTCTCCCATTCTTCTCTGCAGATCCTCTCAAGCTCTGTCAGGTTGGATGGGGAGCGTTGATGCACAGCCATTTTCAGGTCTCTACAGAGATGGTCCCTCGGGTTCAAGTCCGGGCCACTGGTGGACACACACATGCTACCGCCACCACATCTTCATCAGAACCTACAGTATGTACTGTACCGAACTGTTGTGTACGTTCAACAACGTATTGGTAGGACGAGTAGATCAGCATGTGGTAAAAACATTGTATTCAGGTCTGTCTGTCTGTCTGTCTGTCTGTCTGTCTGTCTGTCTGTCTGTCTGTCTGTCTGTCTGTCTGTCTGTCTGTCTGTCTGTCTGTCTGTCTGTCTGTCTGTCTGTCTGTCTGTCTGTCTGTCTGTCTGCCTGCCTGCCTGCCTGCCTGCCTGCCTGCCTGCCTGCCTGCCTGCCTGCCTGCCTGCCTGGGGATGATGGTGTGAAAGACTAAAACATCCTAGGTACATTTACAGCGAGTGGAGGTGATGAGAGCTCTACAGTGGAGGTGATGAGAGCCCTACAGTGGAGGTGATGAGAAGCCTACAGTGGAGGTGATGAGAGGCCTACAGTGGAGGTGATGAGAGGTCTACAGTGGAGGTGATGAGAGCCCTACAGTGGAGGTGATGAGAAGCCTACAGTGGAGGTGATGAGAGGTCTACAGTGGAGGTGATGAGAGCCCTACAGTGGAGGTGATAAGAAGCCTACAGTGGAGGTGATGAGAGGTCTACAGTGGAGGTGATGAGAGGCCTACAGTGGAGGTGATGAGAAGCCTACAGTGGAGGTGATGAGAGGTCTACAGTGGAGGTGATGAGAGGCCTACAGTGGAGGTGATGAGAGGCCTCAGTGGAGGTGATGAGAGCCCTACAGTGGAGGTGATGAGAGGCCTCAGTGGAGGTGATGAGAAGCCTACAGTGGAGGTGATGAGAGGTCTACAGTGGAGGTGATGAGAGGCCTCAGTGGAGGTGATGAGAGGCCTACAGTGGAGGTGATGAGAGGTCTACAGTGGAGGTGATGAGAGGCATCAGTGGAGGTGATGAGAGGCCTACAGTGGAGGTGATGAGAGGCCTACAGTGGAGGTGATGAGAGGCCTACAGTGGAGTTGATGAGAGAACTATAGTGGAGGTGATGAGAGGTCTACAGTGGAGGTGATGAGAGGCCTACAGTGGAGGTGATGAGAGGCCTACAGTGGAGGTGATGAGAAGCCTACAGTGGAGGTGATGAGAGGCCTACAGTGGAGGTGATGAGAGAACTGTAGTGGAGGTGATGAGAGCCCTACAGTGGAGGTGATGAGAGGCCTACAGTGGAGGTGATGAGAGCCCTACAGTGGAGGTGATGAGAGGCCTACAGTGGAGGTGATGAGAGGCCTACAGTGGAGGTGATGAGAGGCCTACAGTGGAGGTGATGAGAAGCCTACAGTGGAGGTGATGAGAGCCCTATAGTGGAGCTGATGAGAGGCCTACAGTGGAGGTGAAGAGAAGTCTACAGTGGAGGTGATGAGAGGCCTACAGTGGAGGTGATGAGAGGCCTACAGTGGAGGTGATGAGAGCCCTACAGTGGAGGTGATGAGAGGCCTACAGTGGAGGTGATGAGAGCCCTACAGTGGAGGTGATGAGAGGCCTACAGTGGAGGTGATGAGAGCCCTACAGTGGAGGTGATGAGAGGCCTACAGTGGAGGTGAAGAGAAGTCTACAGTGGAGGTGATGAGAGGCCTACAGTGGAGGTGATGAGAGCCCTACAGTGGAGGTGATGAGAGGCCTACAGTGGAGGTGATGAGAGGCCCTTATGTTCAGTCCTACACGGCACCCTACAGAGCCCTACAGTGGAGGTGATGAGAGGGCTTTATAATCAGTCCTACACGACACCCTACAGAGCCCTACAGTGGAGGTGATGAGAGGGCTTTATAATCAGTCCTACACGGCACCCTACAGAGCCCTACAGTGGAGTTGTCATAATACCCATAAAACCTAGCGGTGACTTATCAATATATTCGTCTCAATTCACTCTCAGATTGGAAAATGCTAATTAGCATCAAAGTTGACATCATGCAAAACTACAAATCCCTGCAAGCTCCTGCACGTCATCTCTAGCTGACACCTTTGTTAACAGGTATTGTGTTAATTTAAAACTTGCACAAGACAGTTCACAGAATTGTAAATTTAAAGAAATGTTGCCTATTTATTCATTACTACTTTTTGCTAACATTAGATAGTTAATCCAGGGATTCTTACCTTTGCCTCAATTTGACAGTCTAGTCCAGATCATCATGGTATTTGTAGTTCTTTATGATAGCCACATTAGCAGCTAATTAGCGTTTCTGGGGGTAAATACATACAAATATATTGATAAAAGTCAACTAGTCCTAGAGAAATTTACACAGTTATTAAACCTCACGCCAGTGTAAACCTACATGAAACACAGACCTAAATTTAAGTGTTTATCATATCCCCTATGGGAAAAATAAATGGTGGAATAACAATTGGAACCATTTCCCTGTTGGACCTGAAGGTGTTCTGGGTAGTAACTCATACTGTGGTCTATTTGATGGTAACAGCGTTCACCGTTGCCCCTAGTGGCCTGTGTGGGAGGCATCTCCTGACGTCCTGAGGACCTGTACAAACGTCTACTACTGCAGTGGATCTGGTGTGACCTGACTGGTTAACAACCTGATCTCCTGGATCATGTAACACACATACTGGCTCTGTGTGTGTGTGTGTGTCTCTGTGTAGTGTGTGTGTGTGTAGTGTGTGTTTGTGTAGTGTGTGTGTGTGTAGTGTGTGTGTGTGTGTGTGTGTGTGTGTGTGTGTGTGTGTGTAGTGTGTGTGTGTGTGTGTGTGTGTGTAGTTTGTGTTTGTGTAGTGTGTGTAGTGTGTGTAGTGTGTGTAGTGTGTGTGTGTGTGTGTGTGTGTGTGTTTGTGAGTAGTGTGTGTGTGTGTGTGTGTAGTTTGTGTGTGTGTGTGTGTGTGTGTGTGTGTGTGTGTGTGTGTGTGTGTGTGTGTGTGTGTGTGTGTGTGTGTGTGTGTGTGTGTGTGTGTGTGTAGTGTGTGTTTGTGTGTAGTGTGTGTGTATGGAATCAACACAAGCCTGTCTACCTAGCTGCTCTGTGTCCTGTGGGATGATGGCTTTTTCAAGTGGAGCCATCAGCAGCATATTTTAAAGTATCTTCGTTTCCTTCAATGACCATAACGGCAGAAACACTTCAAATCCTCTTCTTTTCCTCTGACAGGCTTCTTTTTAACAGGGACCCGCTCAATAGAAGAGCCAAGATGGAAAGAATGTCTGCACCAATCACAGGCTGAGGATTGGAATACACACACAGACCCTAGAGAAAGAGGGGGGAGATGGAGTTGGAAAGGGGATGGAGAGAGAGAGAGAGAAAGAGGGAGAGAGATGTTGTTCATAAATTGCATTGCAGGGATGCGTTTGGAAGCTCCTCATCTCATTTCCAGTCAACAAAACAATAACAAAGCAGGCTGTCTGGCGAACAGTGGCGCTGTTTCCCCTAAATGCGGATTCCATCTTCAAGGGGAACTGATGTTATGACATGGAGTTTGGGAATATTTTCGATGTATCTCCTAAAAAACAAACTATATGAAACTACAGTGTCTTCTGAAAGTATTCACACCCCTTGACTTTTATTCCACATTTTGTTGTTGTTACAGACTGAAGTCAAAATGGATTCAATATTTTTTTTTCTCATCCATCTACACACAATGCACCCATAATGAAATAGTGAAAACATATTTTTTGAAATGTTTGATAATTTATTGAAAATGAAATACAGAAATATCTAATTTACATAAGTACTTCCCACACCTCTTTGCTATAACACTCCACATTTAGCTCAGGTGCATCCAATTTCCTTTGATCATCCTTGATATGTCACTACAACTTGATTGGAGTACACCTGTGGCCGAATCAATTATTTGGATATGATTTTGAAAGAAACACACCTGTCTATATAAGGTCCCACAGTTGGGAGTCCAAGGAACTGTTCATAGATCTAGAATTGTGATGAGGCACATACAGTTGAAGTCGGACGTTTACATACACTTAGGTTGGATTCATTAAAAGTCATTTTTCGACCCCTCCACAAATATCTTGTGAACAAACTATAGTTTTGGGAACTTGGTTAGGACATCTACTTTGTGTATGACACAAGTAATTTTTCCAACAACAGACAGATTATTTCACTTAGTTAAAGCTTGGTCGCAAATGGGTCTTCCAAATGGACAATGACCCCAAGCATACTTCCAAAGTTGTGGCAAAATGGCTTAATAAGGACAACAAAGTCAAGGTATTGGAGTGGCCATCACAAAACCCTGACCTCAATCCTATAGAAAATGTTTGGGCAGAACTGAAAAAGTGTGTGTGAGCAAGGAGGCCTACAAACCTGACTCAGTTACACCAGCTCTGTCAAGAGAAATGGGACAAAATTCACCCAACGTATTGTGGGAAGCTTGTGGAAGGCTATCCGAAACGTTTGACCCAAGTTAAACAATTTAAAGGCAATGCTACCAAATACGAATTGAGTTTATGTAAACTTCTGACCCACTGGGAATGTGATGAAAGAAATAAAAGCTGAAATAAGTCATTCTCTCTGCTATTATTCTGACATTTCACATTCTTAAAATAAATTGGTGATCCTAACTGACCTAAGACAGGGAATTTTTATTGGGATTAAATGTCAGGAATTGTGAAAAACTGAGTTTAAATGTATTTGGCTAAGGTGTATGTAAACTTCCGACTTCAACTGTATATATCTGGGGAAGGGTATAAAACAATTTCTATAGTGTCAAAAATGTCCAAAAGCGCAGAGGTCTCCATCCTTGGGAAATTGAAAAAATATGGATCTACCCAGTCTCTGCCTAGAGCTGATCATGTAACACCATCCCATGATGGTGGCAACATCAGGCTAAGGGGATGCTTTTCAGCAGCAGGGCCTGGAGGACTGGTAAGGATAGAGGGAACAATGAATGGAGACAAATACAGGCAAATCGTTGATGAGATCTAGGGGCGAAAGAAACGCACACCTATTTAGGCGAGGTGCTGGCTAGCGGAGTAGAACACTTTAAAAAATAAAGGAGAGCTGCACACTCTAGGAGCTCAGATGCAAAAATATTTATGTCCAATGTTTTGACAGACAAGCTGTCTTCATCAGGGTCCTTGATGAGAACCTGCTTCAGAGTCCAAATAACCTTAGACTGGGGGGGAAGATGTACGTTCCAACTGAACAATGACCCCATGCATACGGCCAAAGGAATGGCTTCAGAACAAGAATGTGAAAGTCTTTGAGTGGCTCAGCCAAAGCCCAGACTTTTAATCATATAGAAAATCTGTGGAAAGACTTGAAGATTGCTGTTTATCACCAGCTAACTTAACAGAGTTTGAGAAAATCTGCAAGGAAGAATGAGACAAAAATCCCCAAATCTAGATGTGCAAAGCTGATACAGACATAACGAAGGCTCAACGCTTTAATGACCGCCAAAGGGACTTATACAAAGTATTGACTCAGGGGTGTGAATAGTTATGCAAATTACATATTTCTCTATTTAATTTTCAATACATTTGCAAACATTTCTTAAAACATGTATTCACTTTGTCCTTATTGGGTATTCTGTGTAGATGGGTGCAAACTATTCTTTTTTAAATTCAGGCAGTAACACAACAAAATGTGGGATAAGTCAAGGGGTATAAATAGTTTTCTGAAGCCTCTGTATATGGGGTCACGGCTCCCTTCAGTTTGACTGGGCATGACAATTGTGTTCAGCTATCAGAGCGGCAAATGGGTTCGCACTTCTCTACTCTGCCAGCTAAAAGTGTGAAATCCTCATTATAACATACATTATTAACTCATCAGAGCCATCAGAGCCACCATTCTCTGAAGGTAAGGCGAATAGGAAGAACCCCTTCAAAAGAACAACATCTTTCAAAATTATGTTTTACCACTAAATTGATGGGCCTCTCTAATTGGATGTGTCGGTAGCAGCTGTATCTTACAGAAAAATGGTTACTTTGGATTGATCTCCCCTCAGGATAGGCTCAGATTAATAAAAATGGGATAGACGGGCAGAACACTGAGCAGTAGAGGAACACTGTTCCATGTGATTACATGGTGCTGTTCATAGTGAGCAGTGCAGGAGGAACACTGTTCCATGTGATTACATGGTGCTGTTCATAGTGAGCAGTACAGGAGGAACACTGTTCCATGTGATTACATGGTGCTGTTCATAGTGAGCAGTGCAGGAGGAACACTGTTCCATGTGATTACATGGTGCTGTTCATAGTGAGCAGTGCAGGAGGAACACTGTTCCATGTGATTACATGGTGCTGTTCATAGTGAGCAGTACAGGAGAAACACTGTTCCATGTGATTACATGGTGCTGTTCATAGTGAGCTGTACAGGAGGAACACTGTTCCATGTGATTACATGGTGCTGTTCATAGTGAGCAGTGCAGGAGAAACACTGTTCCATGTGATTACATGGTGCTGTTCATAGTGAGCAGTACAGGAGAAACACTGTTCCATGTGATTACATGGTGCTGTTCATAGTGAGCAGTGCAGGAGGAACACTGTTCCATGTGATTACATGGTGCTGTTCATAGTGAGCAGTGCAGGAGGAACACTGTTCCATGTGATTACATGGTGCTGTTCATAGTGAGCAGTGCAGGAGGAACACTGTTCCATGTGATTACATGGTGCTGTTCATAGTGAGCAGTGCAGGAGGAACACTGTTCCATGTGATTACATGGTGCTGTTCATAGTGAGCAGTGCAGGAGGAACACTGTTCCATGTGATTACATGGTGCTGTTCATAGTGAGCAGTACAGGAGGAACACTGTTCCATGTGATTACATGGTGCTGTTCATAGTGAGCAGTACAGGAGAAACACTGTTCCATGTGATTACATGGTGCTGTTCATAGTGAGCAGTGCAGGAGGAACACTGTTCCATGTGATTACATGGAGCTGTTCATAGTGAGCAGTGCAGGAGGAACACTGTTCCATGTGATTACATGGTGCTGTTCATAGTGAGCTGTACAGGAGGAACACTGTTCCATGTGATTACATGGTGCTGTTCATAGTGAGCTGTACAGGAGGAACACTGTTCCATGTGATTACATGGTGCTGTTCATAGTGAGTAGTACAGGAGGAACACTGTTCCATGTGATTACATGGTGCTGTTCATAGTGAGCAGTGCAGGAGGAACACTGTTCCATGTGATTACATGGTGCTGTTCATAGTGAGCAGTGCAGGAGGAACACTGTTCCATGTGATTAACCTCCCCATCCTGCTCTCCAGGCCCACACTGTTAAACCTCCCCATCCTGCTCCCTAGGCCCACACTGTTAAACCTTCCCTTCCTTCTCTCCAGGCCCACACTGTTAAACCTTCCCTTCCTGCTCTCCAGGCCCACACTGTTAAACCTTCCCTTCCTGCTCTCCAGGCCCACACTGTTAAACCTTCCCTTCCTTCTCTCCAGGCCCACACTGTTAAACCTTCCCTTCCTGCTCTCTAGGCCCACACTGTTAAACCTTCCCTTCCTTCTCTCCAGGCCCACACTGTTAAACCTTCCCTTCCTGCTCTCCAGGCCCACACTGTTAAACCTTCCCTTCCTGCTCTCCAGGCCCACACTGTTAAACCTCCCCTTCCTTCTCTCCAGGCCCACACTGTTAAACCTTCCCATCCTGCTCTCCAGGCCCACACTGTTAAACCTCCCCATCCTGCTCTCTAGGCCCACACTGTTAAACCTTCCCTTCCTTCTCTCCAGGCCCACACTGTCAAACCTTCCCTTCCTGCTCTCTAGGCCCACACTGTTAAACCTTCCCATCCTGCTCTCCAGGCCCACACTGTTAAACCTCCCCATCCTGCTCTCCAGGCCCACACTGTTAAACCTTCCCTTCCTGCTCTCCAGGCCCACACTGTTAAACCTTCCCTTCCTGCTCTCCAGGCCCACACTGTTAAACCTTCCCTTCCTTCTCTCCAGGCCCACACTGTTAAACCTTCCCTTCCTGCTCTCTAGGCCCACACTGTTAAACCTTCCCTTCCTTCTCTCTAGGCCCACACTGTTAAACCTCCCCTTCCTGCTCTCCAGGCCCACACTGTTAAACCTTCCCATCCTGCTCTCTAGGCCCACACTGTTAAACCTTCCCTTCCTTCTCTCCAGGCCCACACTGTTAAACCTCCCCTTCCTGCTCTCTAGGCCCACACTGTTAAACCTCCCCATCCTTCTCTCCAGGCCCACACTGTTAAACCTCCCCTTCCTTCTCTCCAGGCCCACACTGTTAAACCTCCCCTTCCTTCTCTCCAGGCCCACACTGTTAAACCTTCCCATCCTGCTCTCCAGGCCCACACTGTTAAACCTCCCCTTCCTTCTCTCCAGGCCCACACTGTTAAACCTTCCCATCCTTCTTTTCAGGTGCACACTGTGTAATAACATTATAGTGAGAGATGAGAGCAGTGGATCTTTCAGTGGTGGGCGGTGGGACCGGGTCTGGGCTGAGCCGGAATGGTCGCCATCAAGGAACATTTTGTAGTGCTTCTGGTTGTGCACAAATGGCACCCTATTTCCTATTTAGTGAACTATTTTTGACCAGGAACTATTGGGCTCTGGTCAAAAGTAGTGCACTACTGTATATAGGGAATAGAGTGCCATTTGGGATGGAAACAAAGGCTGCTGCTGACTCCTGTAGCTGTCGGTGACTTGGACGTTTTGTTGTTTGTTTGTTTTTTCTGTTTGTTGGCAAGTTTTTCTATACCGTCGTTTCGCCTCTTGGGATTTTGTCCTTGGATTTAACTGAAAGGTCATACATGTTTTTTGATAAACGCCATCATGAATCATTGAACAGCTTCAATTCAATAACACTTGCAGAAAGCAAACAGCAATTTCCCATATTACTCCCACAATCTTGATAGACTGTTTGCAGAAAAAAAGCCGAGACACACAGATTGGGAAAACAGTCTGTAACACAGAGGTGGTATTTTACGAGCTGTGACTAAAAGCAGATCAAAAATGAGTGGGATGAAGAGAACCATTATGGAGTTAGTTTATTGTGAAAACAGAGTAGGAAAGAGGGAGGTAGGAGGCTGCTGCTCTGTCTCTCAAACAGCCTGCCACCAAGGACTCATAAAAAGTGAATGAAATAGAGATTGTGCTTGGAATAAATGATTTACATCTGCCGGGAATAGACCATACGGATGCTGCATACATAACCCTTGTGTGGTGTTTGGGTCTGTGGGACCCATTTTCAATGTTGACTTAAAGAAAAATTATACAATTAATACTTTTTTCAACCTGAGACTCATTGGCCTCGGCTCATTTTCTGTGAAGAACATGTAAAATAACACATTTTCATTGAGTGCACACTGTGCACCCCCCTACACATTTATATTACATATGTGGTGTTCATGTCTACTGGACCCGAGGGTAATAAAAGTGTGGGAAAGTATGTGTGTAGGTGAAAACAAGTAAAAATGAAACAAAAAGGTTTGCTGTGTGCCTTCACTCTGTCTTCCTCCTCCCTGGGCCTGCTGTTTCAACATAGCACCACGAACCTGTCTGTCTGTGTGTCTCCAGTTTTTCTCACACTCTTTACCCTTTGTAGTGTGTGAAACTACACAATGTCTTGCGTGAACCTGCACAATGTTATTACAATACATTATTACAATACATTATTACAAAACTACATTTCAATACATTATTTCGATGCATTGAAAAAAAAATCTGTATTTTCCCACACACTACCCCAGCCAGGTGCAAATTGGGGGAGGGACACAAGAAATAAATAGCTTTGCATATGTGGCTCCTTACCACACTTACCAGCCCATCAGCAGCCAGCCCCAGGACCAGCCTGTCAGCAGCCAGCCCCAGGACCAGCCTGTCAGCAGCCAGCCCCAGGACCAGCCTGTCAGCAGCCAGCCCCAGGACCAGCCTGTCAGCAGCCAGTCCCAGGACCAGCTTGTCAGCAACCAGCCCCATGACCAGCTCTTCAGCAGCCAGCCTCAGGACCAGCCTGTCAGCAGCCAGTCCCAGGACCAGCCTGTCAGCAGCCAGTCCCAGGACCAGCTTGACAGCAACCAGCCCCAGGACCAGCTCTTCAGCAGCCAGCCCCAGGACCAGCTCTTCAGCAGCCAGCCCCAGGACCAGCCCGACAGAAACCAGCCCCAGGACCAGCTCTTCAGCAAACAGCCCCAGGACCAGCCCGTCAGCAACCAGCCCCAGGACCAGCTTGTCAGCAACCAGCCCCAGGACCAGCTTGACAGCAACCAGCCCCAGGACCAGCCCGACAGCAACCAGCCCAGGGACCAGCTCTTCAGCAGCCGTCCCAACCTTCGCTCTCTCTCCCCCGCTACTCTCTCCTCTTCCATCCTATCATCTCTTCCCTCTGCTCAAACCTTCTCCAACCTATCTCCTGATTCTGCCTCCTCAACCCTCCTCTCCTCCCTTTCTGCATCCTTTGACTCTCTATGTCCCCTATCCTCCAGGCCGGCTCGGTCCTCCCCTCCTGCTCCGTGGCTCGACGACTCATTGCGAGCTCACAGAACAGGGCTCCGGGCAGCCGAGCGGAAATGGAGGAAAACTCGCCTCCCTGCGGACCTGGCATCCTTTCACTCCCTCCTCTCTACATTCTCCTCTTCTGTCTCTGCTGCTAAAGCCACTTTCTACCACTCTAAATTCCAAGCATCTGCCTCTAACCCTAGGAAGCTCTTTGCCACCTTCTCCTCCCTCCTGAATCCTCCTCCTGAATCCTCCTCCCCCCTCCTCCCTCTCTGCGGATGACTTCGTCAACCATTTTGAAAAGAAGGTCGACGACATCCGATCCTCGTTTGCTAAGTCAAACGACACCGCTGGCTCTGCTCACACTGCCCTACCCTGTGCTTTGACCTCTTTCTCCCCTCTCTCTCCAGATGAAATCTCGCGTCTTGTGACGGCCGGCCGCCCAACAACCTGCCCGCTTGACCCTATCCCCTCCTCTCTTCTCCAGACCATTTCCGGAGACCTTCTCCCTTACCTCACCTCGCTCATCAACTCATCCTTGACCGCTGGCTACGTCCCTTCCGTCTTCAAGAGAGCGAGAGTTGCACCCCTTCTGAAAAAACCTACACTCGATCCCTCCGATGTCAACAACTACAGACCAGTATCCCTTCTTTCTTTTCTCTCCAAAACTCTTGAACGTGCCGTCCTTGGCCAGCTCTCCTGCTATCTCTCTCAGAATGACCTTCTTGATCCAAATCAGTCAGGTTTCAAGACTAGTCATTCAACTGAGACTGCTCTTCTCTGTGTCACGGAGGCGCTCCGCACTGCTAAAGCTAACTCTCTCTCCTCTGCTCTCATCCTTCTAGACCTATCGGCTGCCTTTGATACTGTGAACCATCAGATCCTCCTCTCCACCCTCTCCGAGCTGGGCATCTCCGGCGCGGCTCACGCTTGGATTGCGTCCTACCTGACAGGTCGCTCCTACCAGGTGGCGTGGCGA
>NC_052323.1:27439706-27444706 GCF_016432855.1 Salvelinus namaycush
GATCATACTTAAGTAGCATTTTTTCTACCTGTGTGTTATTATTGTTTGGAGTTAGTGCACTTTGCACCTCTGTAGTCACGGTTTGTTCCTTTATTGTTTTGTCTTTGCTATAGTTTCACTTCTTTAAAAAATTATGTGGAACTCTACATTCGCTGCACCTTGGTCCATCTCTACAAACGACCATGACAACAGGTCTAGATACATTTTAGTAATCAAGGTGACAGACAGTGACACATTCATTACTGCCGTGTACACTCTTGCCTGCATCTAGCTGATCTAGGACGTAATCATTACTCCAACAGTTGCAAACAAGAGTTTCTATTGGACAAATGTATGTGTGTTTTTCCCCATTTAGTTCAGTTTGCTTACGTTTAAGAAATGTTTTTCAACAGAAATCGGTGGAATGAATACACCCCTGATCACACGCGAACACAGTTCACTTTCATACCAGTGTTTGATCGTTGTATAGTTTCTTCTTGCATTTACGCACTCTCCTCCTCTCACCTTTACCCTTTGCTTGTGGACTTCAGTGCACAACACATCAGCTGTCTGTGATCAGGCAAAAAAAACTTTCCAAGCCAAACCTTCCAATCATAACTGCTAACAGCTACACACAGCCTACATCGATGTCACCCTATAATAACATAGTCAACATAGCTACTACAACTAATGTGTTAGAAAACCTGCTACAATCATGCAGTACATTGTAGTCAGCAAGCAGTTTAGCAGTTACACTGGCAGGCCCCAGTGGCAAAACACTTAGAAGAACAAAAGCTTACCTTGACTTGAAAGAGTTCCAGTGTTGGATAGCCATAGCCAGCTATCTAACATAGCATCCCTCTCTGTTTGAGTAGGCTAAACTAGCTAGCTGCATTTGCTAGCTGAGTGAATGTGAAAAAAAAGAAATATAGCTCTCTCTAGTATAGTTTTATCTAAAAATGCAAAACATTTTTATGTTTCGCTATTTTCATTTCTCTAAATTCACTGAAGAGGATGATCCTCCCCTTCCTCCCCTAAAGAGCCTCCACTGATTCAGACACAGCGGGATTCCAGCAGCACATTCACAAAAAGACTGTACAGCTAGCTGCGGTATCTAATGTGGTAAACATAGCATTGTAATGTGGTAAACACAGTATCAAACCTCTCATTTAGACAAAGTCTCTCTCAGTAAAGATACTAATTACACAATGGGGAGGAATAGTTGGTGTGGCACTAAGTCAAGTCTTGCTGGGGCCATCTGCAGGGAGAGGGAGTGTGAGAGAGAGAGACAGAGAGAGAGAGACAGAGACAGAGAGGGAGTGAGAGAGAGAGAGAGAGAGAGAGAGAGAGAGAGAGAGAGAGAGAGAGAGAGAGAGAGAGAGATACAGAGACAGAGAGGGAGTGAGAGAGAGAGAGAGACTGAGAGAGAGACAGAGAGAGAGAGAGAGAGAGAGAGAGAGAGAGAGAGAGACAGAGACAGAGGGAGAGAGAGAGAGAGAGACAGAGAGAGAGAGAGAGAGAGAGAGAGAGAGACAGAGACAGAGAGGGAGAGACAGAGACAGAGACAGAGAGAGAGAGAGACAGAGAGAGAGAGAGAGAGAGAGAGAGAGAGAGAGAGAGAGAGAGAGAGAGAGAGAGAGAGAGAGAGAGAGAGAGAGACAGAGAGAGAGAGAGACAGAGAGAGAGAGAGAGAGAGAGAGACAGAGAGAGAGAGAGAACATGAAATTCGACATACCAATTAGGATCTGGCTAAAAATACTTGAATCAGCTATAGAACCCATTACCCTTTATGGTTGTGAGTTCTGGGGTCTTTGCACCAACCAATAATTCACAAAATGGGACAAACACCAAATTGAGACTCCGCATGCAGAATTCTGCAAAAAAACACCAAATCATGCATGCAGAGTAGAATTAGGCCGATACCCGCTAATTATCAAAATCCAGAAAATAAACATTAAATTCTACAACCACAATTCACAGGCTACGTGCACACTGCCCACAAAATGAGGTGGAAACTGAGCTGCACTTCCTAACCCTCTGCCAAATGTATGACTATATTAGTGACACATATTTCCCTGAGATTACACAGACCCACAAAGAGAGAGAGAGAGAGAGAGAGAGAGTGTGAGAGAGCGTGAGAGAGAGAGAGAGAGCGAGCGAGAGAGAGAGAGAGAGGGTTATGGTGGGGGGCTTCATCATTTAGCAGGTCTTCCAGGCTCTAGCTCTGTTTATCCAGCAAAATGCAGATGCTGCTAATCAATCCTGCTCCTGCTAATTTATTTATGTGTACTGGACCTACCTTTATTAAAGCTATCCATCACTGGGCATACTGAATCAATGGGAGGAAGACAGACTATAGCAATCTCAGCACAGAGAGAAAGAGACACACACACACGCACATACGCACATACGCACACACAGGGAGAATAGCAGCAGCTAGTCTGCTCTACACTACTACACTGGGGAAAGAGGGGTCAATGGAGCCAAACAATGTGCAAAGATACACTACATGACCTAAGGTATGTGGACACATGCTCGTCCAACATCTCATTCCAAAATCATGGGCTTTAATATGGAGTTGGTCCCCCCTCTGCTGCTGTAACAGCCTCCTCTCTTCTGGGAAGGCTTTCCACTAGATGTTGGAACATTGCTGCGGGGACTTGCTTCCATTCAGCCACAAGATCATTAGTGAGGTCGGGCACCGATGTTGGGCGATTAGGCCTGGCTCGCAGTCGACGTTCCAATTCATCACAACGGTGTTCAATGGGGTTGAGGTCAAGGCTCTGTGCAGGCCAGTCAAGTTCTTCCTCGCCAATCTCAACAAACCATTTCTGTATGGACCTAGATTTGTGAACGGGGACATCGTCATGCTGAAAGAGCTAAGGGCCTTCCCCAAACTTCCCCAAAAAGTTGGAAGTACAGAATCTTCTAGAATATCATTGAATGTTGTAGCATTAATTGATTTCCCTTCACTGGAACTAAGGGGCCCGAACCTTGAAAACAGCCCCAGACCATTATTCCTCCTCCACCAAACTTTACAGTTGGCACTGTGCATTGGGGCAGGTAGTGTTTTCCTGGCATCCGCCAAATCCAGATTTGTCAGTCGGACTGCCAGATGGTGAAGCGTGATTCATCACTCCAGAGAACGTGTTTCCATTGCTCCAGAGTACAAGGGTGGCAAGCTTAAAACCACTTATGGTGATCTGTGGCTTGTGTGCGGCTGCTCGACCATGGAAACCCAACAGTGCTGATGTTGTTTCCAGAGTCAGTTTGGAACTCAGTAGTGAGAGTTGCAACCGAGGACGTTGAAAGTCACTGAACACTTCAGTAATTCCATTCTACTGCCAATGTTTGTCTATGGAGATTTCATGGCTGTGTGCTCAATTGTATACGCCTGTCAGCAATGGCTGTGGCTGAAATAGCCGAATCCACTCATTTGAAGGGGTGTCCACAAACTTTTGTAAATATAGTGTACATTGACATTCAAAGTAAAACTAAATAAAATATATTATTTTTAAACTCATCTTGTATTCTTCATTTAAAATGTCTTTATTTGTATGGCATGTTAAATGGAAACATTACATTAAACATTATTATTATTTTAAGACTTCATATTAAACTGTACCGTAGGATGATGTTTTTTTACATACAGCTTGTAGCTAATGGTCAAATGTTCTCGTCATTATTGACAGGCAGGTTGTTAATTGCTTTGCACTACGCTCTTTTTAATATTCAGATATGCAAGATGAAACTTCATCCTGGGGATACAGACGTGAGCAGCCTCAAACACATCCCATCTGGAGGCTCCTTCCCTGGGACTGGGTCTGCGGTGCAGGGGGCCTACATCAACCACCATCCACAGCTGCTATACTGCATCACCCAGCCAGCCTCCCCTCCCAGGCTGACTGACACCGCCAGACGCTGTTTTCATCACAATGTCAAATCATTTCTGGCTAACAATTAAGTACCTTATTGTGATTATTTTCAATAAAAAAACGGTCCAAAAAGAAACAAAAATAGCTTCTTAGATAAAAGCAATTTTTCATACAAGAATTTAGCTAGGACTGTCTGGGAGTGGTCTAAGTGAGAGGGCTAAATGGAGGAGCTTAATGGGAGGGATATGTTATTGGCAAAGAGGTTTGAAACTCTCTTTGTTATTGGTCTATTAACTTATTGTGATGTCAACAGGCAGGCCAAAACTCCATCCCACCAAAACAGGTTGAAAGGCGTTTTTTTCAATCAGCTCTTACACTAAAACGGCATTGTTATCATTTAAAATAATTCACATTATTTCAACCGTATAAAACACAGCTTTAAGTCTCAACTCCTGGAGAGAGACTTTTTTAAAGACCTCATCTATGAGTGGTAACTGGTCAGGGGTGAAGTGACTGCAGAGGTAGCTAGACTAGCCTGTACATTGAGACGTATTGAGACAGACATCTATGAGTGGTAACTGGTCAACTTAGGGGTGAAGTGACTGCAGAGGTAGCTAGACTAGCCTGTACATTGAGGCGTATTGAGACAGACATCTATGAGTGGTAACTGGTCAACTTAGGGGTGAAGTGATGGGCTCGGCCGGGTGCGGAGGGGTGTGTCTGTGTCTACTGACAACTAGTCACCGGCTGAACCAATGAGATTGATTGATTATTTGACCGTTCAAAAAAAACAAATACACACAGTACATAACTTTTAAAACTTGACTAGGATAACAAAGTAAAGAGGAGACCAAAGTCCTGGTCAGGTTCAAAATTATTCAGTCACTCTTCACCTCTTCTCTTTTAGACAACAACAGATTGGGACTTAATAACACACTCTGTTGTTACTAGACTATCTAGATAACAGCCTGGTTACATCTCCTCACCCTGAGGGAACATCTAGATAACAGCCTGGTTACATCTCCTCACCCTGAGGGAACATCTAGATAACAGCCTGGTTACATATCCTCACCCTGAGGGAACATCTAGATAACAGCCTGGTTACATCTCCTCACCCTCAGGGAACATCTAGATAACAGCCTGGTT
>NC_052323.1:27447206-27449706 GCF_016432855.1 Salvelinus namaycush
CTGTCTGTCTGTGTGTCTCCAGTTTTTCTCACACTCTTTACCCTTTGTAGTGTGTGAAACTACACAATGTCTTGGGTGAACCTGCACAATGTTATTACAATGCATTATTACAATACATTATTACAAAACTATATTTCAATACGTTATTTCGATACATTGAATAAAAAATCTGTATTTTCCCACACACTACCCCAGCCAGGTGCAAATTGGGGGAGGGACACAACAAATAAATAGCTTTGCATGTGTGGCTCCTTCACACGATCAATCTGTCACGACTTCCACCGAAGTTGGTCCCTCTCCTTGTGCGGGCGGTGGTCGGCGGTCGACGTCACCGACCTTCTAGCCATCGCTGATCCATTTTTCATTTTCCATTGGTTTTGTCTTGTCTTCCATCACACCCGGTTCCAATCCCATCAATTATATGTTGTGTATTTAACCCTCTGTTTCCCCTCATGTCCTTGTCGGAGATTGTTTTATTGTATGTTATGTGCAAGTCATGTGTCGGTGTGCGACAGGGTTTCTACCCACATATTATTTTTTGTATATTTTGGTTTTTGGATTTTTATGAGCACTTATTAAACAACTCCGTTTATACCAAGTTTGTTTTCCTGAGCCTGACTTCCCTGCCACCGGCACGCACCCATTACACAATCAGTATGGAAAAAATCATCTATGCTCAGTGGGCCTTAGAAATATTTTTTTGCAGAGAGAGTAGCTGGTGTTGAAGGATCGTCTTCCATATTGGAAGATGAACATTTTTCTGAATATGAGGATCATGTCTGTCAATTCTGTTTTACAACCCTGGGCCCAACGTTACTGTTGATGAGCAGCTTATGCCATTTAGGGGCCGCTGCCCCTTCAGGCAGTACATACCGTCTAAACCTGCAAAATATGGAATCAAGATCTGGGCTGCCTGTGATGCTGCTTCATCATATGTGTGGAACTTGCAAGTGTATACGGGGAAGCCAGATGGAGGAGCTCCTGAGAAAAACCAAGGGATGCCGGTTGTCTTGAATGTGACACAGGGACTCCGTGGCCACAACATCATATGCCATAACTTTTTTACTTCACACAAGCTGGGACAGGAGCTCCTCAAGAGGAAGCTGACGATGGGACAGGAGCTCCTCAAGAGGAAGCTGACGATGGGACAGGAGCTCCTCAAGAGGAAGCTGACGATGGTAGGAACAGTACGAAAAAACAAGCCAGAGCTCCCACCTCAGCTGTTGAATACACGGATCAGGCTTATCAATTCCTCTAAGTTTGTGTTCACAGCCGACACGTCCCTAGTGTCCTACATGCCAAAGAAAGGCAAAAATGTGCTACTCATCAGTACGCTGTATAAGGATGGGAGAATCAGTGGCCAGGAACATCAAAAACCAGAAATAATAATGGATTACAAAGCCCCAAAAGGAGGGGTGGACAATTTAGACAAGCCGGTGACAGGTTACAGCTGCAAAAGAAGAACCCTATGCTGGCCACTTGTGATATTCTTCAACATCTTGGACATCTTGTACAACGCATTTGTCATCTGGATGGCGTTGAACCCAGATTGGAACAGAGTGAAGCCCCAGAGGAGACGGGCAAGGCATTGGTAAGACCTCAAATCCAGAGGAGGCAACATATCCCAAGGACCACAGCTTCTGCAGCCATCGTGAGGAGGATTCAGGAGGAGGATGCTGGTGCCCCATCCGCCCATCCGCCCGACACACAGAACCAACAACTCCAATAACAAAAGTAAGTGTGAGTGATGTTGCTGCATGTGTGTGTGTCTGACTCTCCTACCTTGGCCTGCTGTAACTATATACAGTTTAAGTCGGAAGTTTACATACACTTAGGTTGGAGTCATTCAAATTCGTTTTCAACCACTCCACACATTTCTTGATAACAAGCTATAGTTTTGGAAAGTCGGTTAGGACATCTACTTGGTGCATGACAGTAATTTTGCAGCAATTTTAAACAGACAGATTATTTCACTTATAATTCACTGTATCACAATTCCAGTGGGTCAGAAGTTTACATACACTAAGTTGATTGTGCCTTTAAACAGCTTGGAAAATTCCAGAAAATTATGTAATGGCTTTAGAAGCTTCTGATAGGCTAATTGACATCATTTGAGTCAATTGGAGGTGTACCAATGGATGGATTTCAAGGCCTACCTTCAAACTCAGTGCCTCTTTGCTTGACATCATGGTAAAATCAAAAGGAATCAGCCAAGACCTCAGAAAAAAAATTGTAGACCTCCACAAGTCTGGTTCATCCTTGGGATCAATTTCCAAATGTCTGAAGGTACCACGTTCATCTGTACAAACAATAGTATGCAAGTATAAACACCATGGGACCACGCAGCCGTCATACCGCTCAGGAAGGAGACACATTCTGTCTCCTAGAGATGAACAAACTTTGGTGCGAAAAGTGCGGTGGATGTAAACTTCTGACTTCAACTGTATGTGAGTGACATATTCCTTCGGGAATTTCACTAAGTGTTTTCATCATTGTAGAT
>NC_052323.1:27454706-27477206 GCF_016432855.1 Salvelinus namaycush
GATGTAATAAGGGCTTCATAAATACATTTCATTGAAAGGAGAAGGAGGGGTGGAGAAGGAGGAGAAGAAAGTAAAAATGTTTCTCTTTTGTTGCTGAGAATTTTCCTGTAGGGTATTTAAGGTTTAAAAATGGTTTCTAATGTTTTTAATTTCCACTTTAAAATGTCAGACTTGATTTGCCCTGAAGAAAAATGCATCAACCAGTACATAAAATGTCCATTAATTATAATTCACATAATAATTCACATTTCATGTTGCTGCAGGATTATTTTCCTGATGTAGCAAACTGAATCAAATGAAAATCCTACATCTGTAGAAGAACATATAGTTTTGCATGGCTTCATCTGAGACCAGGTTGCTTGTGGCGCTGTGACAACAAAGGAGAATGAGAGATAATTTACTAAAACAACAAATATTAGGTGTATTTACGTAGCAGGTAAGGTGAAATGGGTTAAGATTATATTAGACGCAACTCGAACATTCAACCTTTGGATTGCTAGACTGTCACAGATTACACCCACCCATCCTCCCTAACCAACCGCCCAACTTTAGTTTCTGTCTCAAGTAACTAGACCATTAGTAGGTATCATACATCTTGGAGGTGCTCAGAAACACGTAAAGTATGTTTCCTACGGCGCTTAGGCCAGGCTGCAGGGAGGGAGGTAGAGAGGAGGGAGAGGGAGGGAAGGTCGGAGAGGAGGGAGAGGGAAGGTCGGAGAGGAGGGAGAGGGAGGGAGGTAGAGAGGAGGGAGAGGGAGGGAGGTAGAGAGGAGGGGGAGGGAGGGAAGCAGAGAGGGGGGAGAGGGAGGGAGGTAGAGAGGAGGGAGAGGGAAGGAGGTAGAGAGGAGGGAGAGGGAGGGAGGTAGAGAGGAGGGGGAGGGAAGGAGGTAGAGAGGAGGGGGAGGGAGGGAGGTAGAGAGGAGGGGGAGGGAGGGAAGGTCGGAGAGGAGGGAGAGGGAAGGTCGGAGAGGAGGGAGAGGGAGGGAGGTAGAGAGGAGGGAGAGGGAGGGAGGTAGAGAGGAGGGAGAAAGAGGGAAGGTCGGAGAGGAGGGAGAGGGAAGGTCGGAGAGGAGGGAGAGGGAGGGAGGTAGAGAGGAGGGAGAGGGAGGGAGGTAGAGAGGAGGGGGAGGGAGGGAAGGTCGGAGAGAAAAAGGGATGTCTAGCTAGAAGGATGGAGAGAGAGTGGGATGAAGAGCAAGAGAGGAATGGTGGAGAGGTGAATGACATAAGAGATATATTCTACCCGAGCAAGGAGGACTAGGCAGTTGTTTGGACTTTCGCCACCCGGGCCAGAGAGTTATTAGGATTTCCCAAATGGCACCCTATTCCCTAAAGAGTGCACTTCTTTTGACCAGAACTTAGTGGGCCCTGGTCAAAGTAGTGCATCCTAAAGGGAATAGGGTGCCATTTGAGACACATACCATGGTCTTCTGAGGAGGTTATAAGGGAAACGGGACCTCAGCATTAACAGCTCTAAGGACCTGTCCCTGTGATGATGGGGCGTTTTAAAGCCACGGCAAGGTGTGTGTGTGTGTGTGTGTGTGTGTGTGTGTGTGTGTGTGTGTGTGTGTGTGTGTGTGTGTGTGTGTGTGTGTGTGTGTGTGTGTGTGTGTGTGTGTGAGAGTGTGTGTGAGAAAAAGCAAGCATTGTATAGCAGGTCAGGGGCTGATGAGGCAGTGTGCTCTGGTCTGCTGAGCTGTGCTGACTGGCTGACTGAGAGGAGGGCTGACAGTGAGGAGGGCTGACTGAGAGGAGGGCTGACTGAGAGGAGGGCTGACAGTGAGGATGACAACTCTGAACCACAAACACACTCGCTTTAACCTGGGCTGCATCTCAATCCACCGCATCCACCTGTGTCGCGAGTTGCCCCCATAACACACTCATCCAACATATTACTACTTTACCAAAAAATGATCTACATTCTTCTCTCTAAACAAGTGGATTACTTATATCAAGGCTTTCCTACTTGTATATATATAAAATATATATATATAGTTCTAACTTCATTGGAATATATCTACAACTTCTTCAACATTTAAAAACATCAAGTTACCACTAAATCCATTGGTTGTAATACCTCCAAAAGTTGTGACGACACAGAGGACATTGTGAACAGTGACAGCAAGGGAAAGTATTGGACAAATAATTGTGACATCTTGTGGTCTTTATGTGAATTACAGGGGGGGGGGGGGGGGGCAGTTACCTCAGGGAGCCAGTTACCCCCTACTACCCTATATGCTATTTAATATGACATGTAGCATATTTGAAACGACGTTCGCTTTCTTACATTCACCTTTTCATGTTTATTCAAATAGTTTTCATTCAAATCCATATGGTTTGGTTGCAATACTTAAACTATTGGTAGGTCCAGGTAGTCGCAAAAAATAGATGGTTGTTGGTTATTCAATTGTGATTTTAATGAATGGAGCAAATTTGGAGCTGGAGTTTTCCCCTGTGAGTGTAAACGCAGAGCAGTAGGAAAGGACATGGAGCACCAGAGCGATACGCAAGCTGCATGAGTGATGAGCCGGCTAACAGCGTCAGAACAGTAGTACGACCCCTTCACTGAAGGTCCCCCCGGTACCAGTTGAAAACATTTATGGTAGTATATATGGAGACTATCTGGGGGGACTATCTGGTGTTCTTTGGAGTGCCTTTATAAGGCCACATTTTTTTCATATCAATTTTTTTTTAATGTACACTAACGTTCAAAGGTTTGGGGTCACTTAGGAATGTCCTTGTTTTTGAAAGAAATGCAGATTTTTGTCCATTAAAATAACAAATGAATCAGAAATACAGTGTAGACATTGTTAATGTTGTAAATGACTATTGTAGCTGGAAACGGCTGATTTTAATGGATTATCTACATAGGCGTACAGAGGCCCATTATCAGAAACCATCACTCCTGTGTTCCAATGGCACGTTGTGTAAACTAATCCTAAGTTTATCATTTTAAAAGGCTAATTGATCATTAGAAAACCCTTTTGCAATTATGTTAGCACAGCTGAAAACTAGTTTTCTGATTAAAGAAGCAATAAAACTGGCCTTCTTTAAACTAGTTGAGTATCTGGAGTATCAGCATTTGTGGGTTCGATTAGAAGCTCAAAATGGCCAGAAACAAAGAACTTTCTTCTGAAACTCATCAGTCTATTCTTGTTCTGAGAAATGAAGGCTATTCCATGCGAGAAATTGCCAAGAAACTGAAGATCTCGTACAACGCTGTGTACTACTCCCGTCACAGAACAGCGCAAACTGTCTCTAACCAGAATAGAAAGAGGAGTGGGAGGCTCCAGTGCACAACTGAGCAAGAGGACAAGTACATTAGAGTGTCTAGTTTGAGAAACAGACGCCTCACAAGTCCTCAACTGGCAGCTTCATTAAATAGTACCTGCAAAACACGTCTCAACATCAACAGGGAAGAGGCAACTCCGGGATGCTGGCTTTCTAGGCAGAGTTGCAAAGAAAAAGCCACATCTCTGTCCAGAGTCTGTGTTATTT
Source organism: Salvelinus namaycush (assembly GCF_016432855.1). NCBI lineage: Eukaryota > Metazoa > Chordata > Actinopteri > Salmoniformes > Salmonidae > Salvelinus > Salvelinus namaycush. The sequence continues at coordinate 27,458,205 of NC_052323.1, forward strand.
TGCCCATCTTAATCTTTTTTTTTTATTAGCCAGTCTGAGATATGGCTTTATCATTGCAACTCTGCCTAGAATGCAAGCGTCCCAGAGTCGCCTCTTCACTGTTGACGTTGAGACTGGTGTTTTGCGGGTACTATTTAATGAAGCTGCCTTGTTACATAGGCCTATGTCAACTAAATCCAAAGCACAAAAAGCAGACAATTTATACAAAATACATATAGTAAATTAGCTTTATAAAGTCATTAAAATAATTGGCCTACAGATCTAAAAGTGAATCCAATCCTTCTAGAAAGCAATCTTTGTCAGCCGAGTCGAAATCCTCGTTGTCCAAATGGCTCCCCTGATCCAAGTCCGACCAGTATTTTATTCAAAGCTTCTATGTCGATATACTTATTCATAGTTGCCTGTTTTCAGTTTCCTGTTCGATATTCTTAGTTTTTACCTTTTTCCCCCCTTGAGAAACCATCTTCTCAAGGGGGAAATGAAATTAAAGCGAAGAAATCTGTTTACAATGTAATGTAGCATGCTCGGGTGCGTCTCTGAGCCAGGTAGCAATAGTTCACATTACACACCTAAAGGATCTAGGCCTTGCTTTGTCCCACCCAGTTCAACTGCATATCGCTGGAAAGCTTATCTCATTGGCTACAAGACTGTCAAGGTGCCATAGTAGCCAATCCCCTGTGTAATGGATGCCTACGGCGCGTAAGCAGGCAACATCATATTTTTGATGCACAAAGATAGAATGTCCACCAAGTGACTATGTTGCTATTATGTCATACATCATCAGATAACATTGGCAATAGACTAGATTTGTTCCCACCAACCTCAGGATTCATTTCATACCCTCCATGTAGCTCAAACACAGACCAAATCAAAGCTTACCATGTAAGATGTTTCCTGTTTGGTGAAAACGTTGTGTAAAATAAACATTTTGACTCTCGGGGCTGGTGGTCAATAATGGTAGATTGTTTTGATCACGCAGACTGGGACATGTTCCGGGTAGCCTCAGAGAATAATATCCATGTACAGAACACGCTGACTTGGTGAGTGAGTTTATAAGGAAGTGCATAGGACATGTTATACACACTAACCAGAAACCATGATGGATTGCAGCATTCGGGCAAAACTGAGAGCGCGAACCACCTCATTTATACATGGAAAGGTGACTGGGAATATGGCCGAATACAAACAGTGTAGTTATTCCCTCCGCAAGGCAATCAAACAAGCGAAATGTCAGTATAGAGATGAAGTGGAATCGCAATTCAACGGATCAGACATGAGACGTATGTGGCAGGATCTACAGACAATCACGGACTACAAAGGGAAAACCATGTCACGGACACCGACGTCTTGCTTCCAGACAAACTAAACACCTTCACCCACTTTGAGGATAATACAGTGCCACCGACGTGGCCCGCTACCAAGGACCGTGGGCTCTCCTTCTCCGTGGCCGACGTGAGTAAGACATTTAAACTTGTTTACCCTCGCAAGGCTGCCGGCCCAGACAGCATCCCTAGCCGCGTCCTCAGAGCATGCGCAGACCAGCTGGCTGGTGTGTTTACGGACATATTCAATCTCTCTCTATCCCAGTCTGCTGTCCCCACGTTTCAAGATGCCACCATTGTTCCTGTACCCAAGAAGGCAAAGGTAACTGAACTAAATGACTATCGCCCCGTAGCACTCACTTCTGTCTTCATGAAGTGCTTTGAGAGGCTAGTCAAGGATCAATTCACCTCTACCTTACCTGTCACCCTAGACCCACTTAAATTTGCTTAACGCCCCAATAGGTCCACAGACGATGCAATCACCTGAACACTGCACACTGCCCTATCCCATCTGGACAAGAGGAATACCTATGTAAGAATGCTGTTTATTGACTATAGCTCAGCATTCAACACCATAGTACCCTTCAAGCTCATCACCAAGCTTGGGGCCCTGGGTTTGAACCCCACCCTGTGCAATTGGGTCCTGGACTTCCTGACGGGCCGCCCCCAGGTGGTGAAGGTAGGAAACAACATCTCCACTCCGCTGATCCTCAACACTGGGACCCCACAAGGGTGCGTGTTCAGCCCTCTCCTGTACTCCCTCTTCATCCATGACTGTGTGGACACGCACGCCTCCAATTCAATCATCAAATTTGCAGACAACACAACAGTAGTGGGCTTGATTACCAACAACGATGAGACACTCTACAGGGAGGAGGTGAGGGCACTCGGAGTGTGGTGTCAGGAAAACAACCTCTCACTCAACGTTAACAAAACAAAGGAGATGATCGTGGACTTCAGGAAACAGCAGAGGGAGCACCCCCCTATCCACATCAACGGGACAGCAGTCGAGAAGGTGGAAACTTTTAAATTCATCGGCGTACACGTCACTGACAAACTGATATGGTCCACCCACACAGACATTGTGGTGAAGAAGGCACAACAGGAGGGTGAAGAAATTTGGCTTGTCACCTAAAATGCTCACAAACTTTAACAGATGCACAATTGAGAACATCCTGTCAGGCTGTACCACCGCCTGGTACGGCCACTGCACCGCCTTCAATCGCAAGACCCTCCAGAGGGTGGTGCGGTCTGCCCAATACATCACCGCTGCAAACTACCTGCCCTCCAGAACACCTACAGCACCCGATGTCACAGGAAGGCCAAAAAGATCATCAAGTACAACAACCACCCGAGCTACTGCCTGTTCACCCCGCTTCCATCCAGAAGGCGAGGTCAGTACAGGTGCATCAAATCTGTGACGAGAGACTGAAAAACAGCTTCTATCTCAAGGCCATCAGACTGTTAAACAGCCACCACTAACACAGAGAGGCTGCTGCCTACCTACAGACTTGAAATCATCGGCCACATTAATAAATGGATCACTAGTCACTTTAATAATGCCACTTTAATAATGTTTACATATCTTGCATAACTCATTTCATATGTATATACTGTATTTTATAACATCTATTGCATCTTGCCTATGTTGCTCTGTTATTGCTCATCCAAATATTTATAGGTATAAACTCTTATTCCATTCCTTTACTTAGATTTGTGTGTATTAGGTAGTTGTTGTGGAATTGTTAGACTACATGTTAGATATTGCTGCACTGTCGGAAGTAGAAGCACAGGCATTTCGCTACACTCACAATAACATCTGCTAGCTATGTGTATATGACCAATAAAATTAGATTTATTTAGCTCACAAGCAGACAAATAAGACATTCTCATGATCTGTGGAGTCCCGGCTATCAGTGTGTATCGACATATTCCGTGTTTATTTCCTTTATGCTTCACAACGCTAACTGGAACGTAGGTAGCAGCCATTTTGAAATGAGGTCTTCTTCTTCTTCTGAGGGTTTTATGGGGGACTACAACCCAAAAAGGTGTATTGCCGCCACCAACTGGACGGGAAATCCATACGTAGTAGGGAAACTAACTTAATCTACCCAAATAAAAATACTATATTGACAAAACAAAACAAATCTCCCACTTCTCCCTTCTTTCAAATCTCCATATTTCCCTTCTCAGGCTCTAAGACCTGCGAGGGTGGTACGGCTTGTTCCAATATTCCATGTAACTCTTTCGCCGAGAAATCTTTCAGCCCCAGGAACCGCTCTGCCGCATCCACAATGATTTCTATCTTCCTGGACCTTCTCTCCACCATGGCAGTGCCATTAATTACCACAGCTATAAAGGCCACAAAGTCCACCTTCTTAACCTTTAAAATGTCAGGATCCTGCTGGTGAAAGGCAACCCCTGCAGCCTGCAGTGAAGGTCTATTCACCACCATGGACACTTCCGGTGCACCATTCAAACCTTCAACCCTTTTAACAGGTGCTGCACATGAAATGCTCTGTACAGCCTTGGCTTTGGCCACCTCTTTCACCATTGTGGGGGATTAGGAAGACGTGGCTTCATGGTTCCCACCACAATTACAACCTGTCACATTTTCATCACTTTTAAAACACTTGACATGATCTTTTACACTAAACTTGAACATCTCTGCTTCTCCCTTCTGCAAACACTTGATACATGACCAAAAGCTTTACAATGATCTCACTGCATTGGGATGAATCCTCTGACTCTGTAGTTAATATACCCTACCTGCACTTGAGTAGGGAGAGACTACATATAAAATAACTAAAGAACAGATAGACTCTTCACTTTTTCATCATTCACCACGTTTCATCCGACGTGCATCAATCACTTCAGCATCCACTTCCCGTGAGACGCCAGACCCCCTTGAGGGGTTCCCTGTTCCTAGGAGACACACACGACACTTAAAACGTATCAAATTGGGTGAGACACAACACACGTTCCTTCTGAGCTGCAGAAGCACAAAAAAAAGCCCTCACATCCTTCACTCTACCCGGCACTCTTTACACCAGTTTGGATATCTGAAATAGATTCCTCAAGATTGGTCATTCCGTTAGCTGCTCTTCATTAACAAACCTTACAAGATACGAAGGGTCATTCTCATCACTGTACTCTTCTTTGCTCTGTTTTTCGGACAATATTCCAATTCTCCCTGATTCTAACGCCATTAGATTCAGAATCCACTTCATTATCCGCATCTGCCACCTTTTTCTCTCAAAACCCGCTGATCTCGCTTCTCTGCGCCTTGAAATGAGGTCATCGGCTCGGCCTGCCCTTGTACATGCTCATGCCCATATATGGTAGTAAGTCACACCAAAGATTTGAAGGCACGGATAAATAGCCAATATACTCAGCTTTCGGCAGACACCCTGCTTTTGCAGATAGGGGCTAGCGTTCTCATACCAGACTGAATTGAATAAAACAATCTATTAGGTTCCCCAAATATGGGACTTTACATTTAAGAGGATAAGGCTCCTCTGTTTTATAACCTGTCCCTCTTTATAAGACCCCTTCGTTTTATTACCTGCCTGTGAATCCTGAGCCTTCATTACAGCCAGCAGGCTGCTCATTGGGCTCTGAAGGTTAAGATAACCAATTAGGGTTCCGCACCGCAGCACACCGTGTCGCAGAGGAGAGAGAGAGAGTTTGGAGGAGAGGCAGAGAGAGATTAAGAGAGACTGGGAGGGAGAGAGAGAGAGAGAGAGCGAGAGAGAGCGAGAGAGAGCGAGAGAGAGAGAGCGAGAGCGAGAGAGAGAGCGAGAGAGAGCGAGAGAGAGCGAGAGAGAGAGAAAGAGAGAGAGAGAGAGAGAGAGAGAGAGAGAGAGAGAGAGAGAGAGAGCGAGCGAGAGAAAGAGAGAGAGAGCGAGAGAGAGAGAGAGAGAGAGAGCGAGAGAGATTTCAAATGTCCCTATTATTTTGAAACTTTTGTGAGTTTAATGTTTACTTATCATGTGTGATTGTTTATTTCACTTTTGTTTATGATCTATTTCACTTGCTTTGGCAATGTAAACATACAGTATGTTTCCCACGCCAAAAAATCCCTTCAAATGAAATTGAATTGAGAGATAGAGAGCCTTATTAAAAGGAACGACACCGTCATGGCTGAGTGAGCCCCTGCGCTGGGCAGTGGGAGCCCCTGTGCTTAATGCTCCCAGGCTGTCAGAGGACCCGTCAGCAGTTCTACTGCAACACTGCTCCCTGAGGGGCTCCCTGAGGGACATTGTAATGGTCCACACACACGCACACACACACACACACACACACACACACACACACACACACACACACACACACACACACACACACACACACACACACACACACACACACACACACACACACACACACACACACACACACACACAGGTGGAATATGGTGGAAAATGATCAACTGTGTTATGACCATGCCTTGTATGAGCCTTAAGCCTGTAAATGTCCACTGTCTGTTTCAAGGTGATGTAAGAAGAAGCTGGTATTTTTCCACTCTGCCTCTGTTCGTCTTAGTCACACGGCCAGAGACAAAGGGCCGTCTGAGAGTGACCAGTTTTGTGTCCTGTTCTTTTCCTATCTTTCAAGGACACAGCTGTGTGGGAGATATGAATAGAACAGAGGCTGGCGTGATCATCAACGACTATTCTATCAGCAGAAAGGAGTAACAAAACTGTCGTTATCACTTGTTTCTGCACTATGTTCCTACCGTGATCTCACACACCTGCTAACCTGCGACGTAGACAAAGGTTAGAAAAGCTGAGACCCAACTACTGTTTGTTGGGCTCCTGACTGCACCTTTTGAGTGATTGTCAACCACTCCAGAATTGCAATTCTTATAATAAAATAAGTTGTTTTGAAGAATCCACAGTCTCTTCCTTTTGGATTCGAATTTTCACGACAATTCTTGACGACGAGGATGGGATGGCGAAATTCTATTGGTGATGGTTCCCGGGGACACCAAGGTTAACTGTGTGAAGGGGCTGCTTTAGACATGGCTCGAGGAAACCACACTCTGCCTGAGTGGAGCAGAAGGGACCCGCCTCAGACCCCCCTCGGACCCGCCTCAGACCCACCTCAGACCCACCTCATACCCACCTCGGACCCACCAGAGAGCGTCAGTGAACAGATATGCAATCCCGAACAATACAATTAAGGGTGATAATGACTTTCTTTAAGGATAACTAAAGTACACATTAAAATATAGATCTTATCTTAGTGATAGAAGACTCTAATGTGTTTCACTGTGTGTGAAGACGACCTTGTCTTAGTGACAAGGAGGGCTCTACTGTGTGTGGAGAAAACCCTGTTTTATAACAGAAGTGATCCCGGGTAAATGCTCATTGTTGGCTTAGTACAGAATGAATATTCATTGATATGCCATGGTTTGTCATCGTCAGATGAGCTATGTGATGCCAGGAAGGGGCCCTGAGGTAGAAGTTAGACCATATAGTTGCAGATTAGAGCAATACCATGGAAGGGCACAATTTGATCAACGGAGAAGAAGAGTAGTGGGCTATGATTGGAGTGTAGGCGGATATATATATATATATATATAGTGGTCCGTATAGGGCAGTGGTGGGTAATTCCAGTCCTCAGGGGCCTGATTGGTGTCACAGTTCATACCCCAACCACAGCTAACACACCTGACTCCAATAATCACCTAATCATGATCTTCAGTTTAGAATGCAATTTGAATAATCAGCTGTGTTTGCTAGGGATGGAGAAACTGTGTGACACCAATCAGTGCCTCGAGGATTGGAGTTGCCCACCGCTGGTGAAGGGGGAACCCCTATGGGAACAAAATCATGTGTTACACAGATAAGTAAAAACATGTTTGTCAGAACAAGAAGTGCCTATTTTTTTTTATATATAACAATGAACCAATTCTAAGAAAAGGAAGACGTTCCTAATAAAATATTGTTGTTTATTGTTGTTTTTGAGTGTGTGAGTAGGATAGATTGGGATGATTTCAGGAAATGTGAAAGAGAAGCAGAACAAAGGCAAAGCTGTCATCAAGGCAAAAGGTTGCTACTTTGAAGAATCTAACATCTAACATATATTTAGATTTGGTTAACACTGTATTGGTTACTACATGATTCCATATGTGTTATTTCATAGTTTGGTGTCTTCACTATTATTTTATAATGTAGAAAATAGTACAAATAAAGAAAAACATTTCAATGAGTATGTGTCCAAACTTTTGACTGGTACTGTATAAATAAATAAAAACATAGAAACAAAACATGTAAAGTGTTGGTGCCATGTCTCATGAGCTGAAATAAAAGATCCCTGAAATGTTCCATACACACAAAAAGCTTATTTCTCAGAAATGTTTGTGTGTGTGTAAGTGTGAATGTGAACAGTAGACATGCCCCTATCACGTTGGTAGTTCCAAGTAGGTGTCTGAGACTATGAACAGTTAGGGAAACAATGATACAAGAATGTGACGATGTTGCATTAGCACCCTAAAAAAACAAATCACATACATCAGATAGGTGCAGTAAAATGTGTTGTTTTACAGGATCTGCCATAGTAGTACAGTACTCCTGTAACACATTAGGGTTATATACCTCACTCAAAGGCATATCAACAGAGAGGAGAGACAGGCGAGAAACAGAGAGAGGGTGGGGGAAGACGAGAGAGAGAGAGACGGACAGAGAGAGAAAGAGAGAGACAGAGAGACAGAGAGAAGATGAAAGAAAGAAGACAAGAGAGAGAGGCACAGAGAGAGAGAGAGAGAGAGAGAGAGAGAGAGAGAGAGAGAGAGAGAGAGAAAGAGAAGATGAGAGAGAGAGAGATCTCATCCAGGGGATTGTGAGGGGGAGGGTTGAGGAAGGAAAGGCTGACAGAGGCACTGCTCTCTATGCCCACATTAGCACTTAATAGAGAAGAGGATTCATCAGATCAGCAGAGAAACAAAAATGCTTGATCAGCAATGACATAACAGACACAACCAAGGACTCAAGGTTCAAAACCTCCCTCTCCTCCTCGTCCTCCTCGTCCTCTTCTTCCTCATCCCCCACTTCCTCCTACTCCTACTCCTCTTCCTCCCTCCCCCTCCTCCATCCTCCTCCCTCCTCCTCGACCTCTTCCTCCTCCTCTTCCTCCTGCTCCTCTATTTCAGAGCATAAAGGTGAAACAAGCAGAGCAGGAGGCCATGTAGAATGAGATAGATACCTGTCAGTCTCAAATAAAGTCAAACTTTTGTGAATCTGCTCCATAGAACACTTGGATCCAGCAGGGACAGACACAGAGTTTACTAAAATATGAATTTCCGTTAGATTTAATCAGTCATCTTCCTGTGTTATTTGTGTGTGTGTGTAGGTGTGTGTAGGCGTGCTCGTGCTCCTCTTAACCCAATGAGTCAAGAGAGAAGTGCCTCTTCGGTTTGAGACATCTCTATGCAGCATGATAGTACTGCAGTCCCCAACACTCCTTCACCATGCATGTCCAACCCACCAGCACCTTCACACACACACACACACACACACACAGGTGGGCTATGTACAGGTGGGCTATGTACAGGTGGGCTATGTACAGGTGGGCTATGTACAGGTGGGCTATGTACAGGTGGGGTATGTACAGGTGGGCTATGTACAGGTGGGCTATGTACAGGTGGGGTATGTACAGGTGGGCTATGTACAGGTGGGCTATGTACAGGTGGGCTATTTACAGGTGGGCTATGTACAGGTGGGCTATGTACAGGTGGGCTATGTACAGGTGGGCTATTTACAGGTGGGCTATGTACAGGTGGGCTATGTACAGGTGGGCTATGTACAGGTGGGCTATGTACAGGTGGGCTATTTACAGGTGGGCTATGTGCAGGTGGGCTATGTACAGATGAAACTATCGGTAAGCTGCTCTGACAGCTGATGCTTAACGGTAGTAAGGAGGATATAAGACTCCAGCTTCAGTGATTTTTTGCCAATGATTCAGTGATTCAGTGATTTTTTTCTGCCAAAGACTGGAATTTGTTCCAGTCGTTGGCAGCAGAGAACTGGAAGGAAAGGCGGCCAAAGGAGGAGTTGGCTTTGGGGATGACCAGTGAAATATACTTACTGGAGCGTGTGCTGCGTGTGGGTAGTGCTATGGTGACCAGTGAGCTGACATAAGGCAAGGCTTTGCCTAGCAAAGACTTATAGATGACCTGGAGCCAGTGGGTTTGTCGACGAATATGAAGCGAGGGCCAGCCAACGAGAGCATACAGGTCGCAGTGGTGGGTGGTATATGGGGCTTTGGTGATAAAACGGATGGCACTGTGATAGACTACATCCAATGAGCTGAGTAGAGTGCTGGAGGCTATTTTGTAAATGACATCGCCAAAGTCAAGGATCAGTAGGATAGTCAGTTTTACGAGGGTATTTTTGGCAGCATGAGTGAAGGATGCTTTGTTGCGAAATAGGAAGCCGGTTCTATATTTAATTTTGAATTGGATATGCTTAATGTGAGTCTGAAAAGAGAGTTTACAGTCTAGCCAGACACAATAGGTATTTGTCCACATATTCTAAGTCAGAACCGTCCAGAGTAGTGATGCTGGTCGGGCAGGCGGGCAGCGATCGGTTGAAGAGCATGCATTTAGTTGTACTAGCGTTTAAGAGCAGTTGGAGGCCACGGAATGAGTGTTGAATGGCATTGAAGCTCGTCTGGAGGTTTGTTAATTAACACAGTGTCCAAAGAAGGGCCAGACGTATACAGAATGGTGTTGTCTGTGTAGAGGTGGATCAGAGAATCACCAGCAGCAAGAGCTCATTGATATATGCAGAGAACAGAGTCGGCCCGAGAATTGAACCCTGTGGCACCCCCATAGAGACTGCCAGAGGTCTGGACAACAGGCCCTCCAATTTGACACACTGAACTCTGTCTGAGAAGTAGTTGGTGAACCAGGCGAGGCAGTCATTTGAGAAACCAAGGCTGTTGAGTCTGTCGATAAGAATACGGTGATTGACAGAGTCGAAAGCCTTGGCCAGGTCGATGAAGACAGCTGCACAGTTTTGTCTTTTATCGATGGCGGTTATGATATAATTTAGGACCTTGAGCGTGGCTGAGGTGCACCCATGACCAGCTTGGAAACCAGATTGCATAGTGGAGAAGGTACGGTGGGATTCGAAATGGTCGGTGATCTGTTTGTTAACTTGGCTTTCGAAGACTTTAGAAAGGCAGGGCAGGATGGATATAGGTCTGTAACAGTTTGGGTCTAGAGTGTCTCCCCCTTTGAAGAGGGGGATGACAGCGGCAGCTTTCCAATCTTTAGGGATCTCAGACGATACGAAAGAGAGGTTGAACAGGCTAGTAATAGGGTGGCAACAGTTTCGGCAGATAATTTTAGAAAGAGAGGGTCCAGATTGTCTAGCCCAGCTGATTTGTAGGGGTCCAGATTGTCTAGCCCAGCTGATTTGTAGGGGTCCAGATTGTCTAGCCCAGCTGATTTGTAGGGGTCCAGATTGTCTAGCCCAGCTGATTTGTAGGGGTCCAGATTGTCTAGCCCAGCTGATTTGTAGGGGTCCAGATTGTCTAGCCCAGCTGATTTGTAGGGGTCCAGATTGTCTAGCCCAGCTGATTTGTAGGGGTCCAGATTGTCTAGCCCAGCTGATTTGTAGGGGTCCAGATTGTCTAGCCCAGCTGATTTGTAGGGGTCCAGATTGTCTAGCCCAGCTGATTTGTAGGGGTCCAGATTGTCTAGCCCAGCTGATTTGTAGGGGTCCAGATTGTCTAGCCCAGCTGATTTGTAGGGGTCCAGATTGTCTAGCCCGGCTGATTTGTAGGGGTCCAGATTGTCTAGCCCGGCTGATTTGTAGGGGTCCAGATTGTCTAGCCCAGCTGATTTGTAGGGGTCCAGATTGTCTAGCCCAGCTGATTTGTAGGGGTCCAGATTGTCTAGCCCAGCTGATTTGTAGGGGTCCAGATTGTCTAGCCCAGCTGATTTGTAGGGGTCCAGATTGTCTAGCCCAGCTGATTTGTAGGGGTCCAGATTGTCTAGCCCAGCTGATTTGTAGGGGTCCAGATTGTCTAGCCCAGCTGATTTGTAGGGGTCCAGATTGTCTAGCCCAGCTGATTTGTAGGGGTCCAGATTGTCTAGCCCAGCTGATTTGTAGGGGTCCAGATTGTCTAGCCCAGCTGATTTGTAGGGGTCCAGATTGTCTAGCCCAGCTGATTTGTAGGGGTCCAGATTGTCTAGCCCAGCTGATTTGTAGGGGTCCAGATTGTCTAGCCCAGCTGATTTGTAGGGGTCCAGATTGTCTAGCCCAGCTGATTTGTAGGGGTCCAGATTGTCTAGCCCAGCTGATTTGTAGGGGTCCAGATTGTCTAGTCCAGCTGATTTGTAGGGGTCCAGATTGTCTAGTCCAGCTGATTTGTAGGGGTCCAGATTGTCTAGCCCAGCTGATTTGTAGGGGTCCAGATTGTCTAGCCCAGCTGATTTGTAGGGGTCCAGATTTTGTCTTTATGTCTTTATAAATCACTAGAAATTTTCTTAAGTCTCTCAGTCCACACAGTCCACACACTCTGCATGCTCCAGCCACACCTTCACCGACTCCACCCCACACCAAAACCCCATGCTGACAGTTTCTCTCAGGACTTGTATGCTTATGGACTGACTTCCACCTCCTTCCTTGTCATCTCTCCATCTATCCCTCTGTCTTTCCCTCTCTCTATCTATCCCTCCATCTCTCTATCTATCCCTCCATCTGTCCATCTGTCCATCCCTCCATCTTTCCCTCTCTCCATCTATCTCTCCATCTCTCCGTCTATCCCTCCATCTCTTAATCCCTCCATCCGTCCATCTCCTTATTTCCATATATATAATCATTTATTCAGAGCCACTTAACAAAAAGACTAAAAGCTGACGCAGCAATCTACACCTAGAGACCACCGGAACCAGAAGATCATTAACAAACCTCATCAAATATGCCCAGTACACACATACCCACCCACCCACCCACCCACCCACGCACACGCACACGCACACGCACACGCACACGCACACGCACACGCACGCACGCACACACACACACACACACACACACACACACACACACACACACACACACACACACACACACACACACACACACACACACACACACTAACAGTAACTCTCCTTCATAAGAGACTTTAACTAACTAATGAATAGAAACACATTCACAACTATTAGAACTTATACTCTGAGATGCCAGTCTACACAGCAGTGATAACTCCTGGTCTGAGGAGGCCAGTCTACACAGCAGTGATAACTCCTGGTCTGAGGAGGCCAGTCTACACAGCAGTGGTAACTCCTGGTCTGAGGAGGCCAGTCTACACAGCAGTGATAACTCCTGGTCTGAGGAGGCCAGTCTACACAGCAGTGATAACTCCTGGTCTGAGGAGGCCAGTCTACACAGCAGTGATAACTCCTGGTCTGAGGAGGCCAGTCTACACAGCAGTGATAACTCCTGGTCTGAGGAGGCCAGTCTACACAGCAGTGATAACACCTGGACTGAGGAGGCCAGTCTACACAGCAGTGATAACACCTGGTCTGAGGAGGCCAGTCTACACAGCAGTGATAACTCCTGGATTGAGGAGGCCAGTCTACACAGCTGTGATAACTCCTGGATTGAGGAGGCCAGTCTACACAGCAGTGATAACTCCTGGTCTGAGGAGGCCAGTCTACACAGCAGTGATAACTCCTGGTCTGAGGAGGCCAGTCTACACAGCAGTGATAACACCTGGTCTGAGGAGGCCAGTCTACACAGCAGTGATAACTCCTGGTCTGAGGAGGCCAGTCCACACAGCAGTGATAACTCCTGGTCTGAGGAGGCCAGTCTACACAGCAGTGACAACTCCTGGTCTGAGGAGGCCAGTCTACACAGCAGTGATAACTCCTGGTCTGCGGAGGCCAGTCTACACAGCAGTGATAACACCTGGTCTGAGGAGGCCAGTCTACACAGCAGTGGTAACTCCTGGTCTGAGGAGGCCAGTCTACACAGCAGTGATAACACCTGGTCTGAGGAGGCCAGTCTACACAGCAGTGATAACTCCTGGTCTGAGGAGGCCAGTCTACACAGCAGTGATAACTCCTGGATTGAGGAGGCCAGTCTACACAGCAGTGATAACTCCTGGTCTGAGGAGGCCAGTCTACACAGCAGTGATAACTCCTGGATTGAGGAGGCCAGTCTACACAGCAGTGATAACTCCTGGTCTGAGGAGGCCAGTCTACACAGCAGTGATAACTCCTGGTCTGAGGAGGCCAGTCTACACAGCAGTGATAACTCCTGGTCTGACAGGCCAGTCTACACAGCTGTGATAACTCCTGGTCTGAGAGGCCAGTCTACACAGCAGTGATAACTCCTGGTCTGAGGAGGCCAGTCTACACAGCAGTGATAACTCCTGGTCTGAGGAGGCCAGTCTACACAGCAGTGATAACTCCTGGTCTGAGAGGCCAGTCTACACAGCTGTGATAACGCCTGGCGTGAAAGGCCAGTCTACACGGACGTGATATCTTCCGGCAGTGGCAGAGTCATACAGCAACACACCAGCACATTGAAAGACCCATTAAAACATGAATTTCTCTCATTTATAGTGGTCAGCCATTTAACATAGGTGTATTCCTGAGCAGTAGCACATCTACTAACAAATACATCTACTGTACCCATCAGGAATACATCTAACAGATACTTCTACCCATCAGGAATACACCTAACAGATACTTCTACCCATCAGGAATACATCTAACAGATACTTCTACCCATCAGGAATACATCTAACAGATACTTCTACCCATCAGGAATACATCTAACAGATACTTCTACCCATCAGGAATACATCTAACAGATACTTCTACCCATCAGGAATACATCTAACAGATACTTCTACCCATCAGGAATACATCTAACAGATACTTCTACCCATCAGGAATACACCTAACAGATACTTCTACCCATCAGGAATACACCTAACAGATACTTCTACCCATCAGGAATACACCTAACAGATACTTCTACCCATCAGGAATACACCTAACAGATACTTCTACCCATCAGGAATACATCTAACAGATACTTCTATCCATCGGGAATACACCTAACAGATTCTTCTATCCATCGGGAATACACCTAACAGATACTTCTACCCATCAGGAATACATCTAACAGATACTTCTACCCATCAGGAATACACCTAAAATATACTTCTACCCATCAGGAATACACCTAAAATATACTTCTACCCATCAGGAATACACCTAAAATATACTTCTACCCATCAGGAATACACCTAAAATATACTTCTACCCATCAGGAATACACCTAAAATATACTTCTACCCATCAGGAATACACCTAACAGATACTTCTACCCATCAGGAATACACCTAACAGATACTTCTACCCATCAGGAATACATCTAACAGATACTTCTACCCATCAGGAATACACCTAACAGATACTTCTACCCATCAGGAATACATCTAACAGATACTTCTACCCATCGGGAATACACCTGACAGATTCTTCTACCCATCAGGAATACACCTAACAGATACTTCTACCCATCAGGAATACACCTAACAGATACTTCTACCCATCAGGAATACATCTAACAGATTCTTCTACCCATCAGGAATACACCTAACAGATACTTCTACCCATCAGGAATACACCTAACAGATACTTCTACCCATCAGGAATACATCTAACAGATACTTCTACCCATCAGGAATACACCTAACAGATTATTCTACCCATCAGGAATACACCTAACAGATACTTCTACCCATCAGGAATACACCTAACAGATACTTCTACCCATCAGGAATACACCTAACAGATACTTCTACCCATCAGGAATACACCTAACAGATACTTCTACCCATCAGGAATACATCTAACAGATACTTCTACCCATCAGGAATACATCTAACAGATTCTTCTACCCATCAGGAATACATCTAACAGATACTTCTACCCATCAGGAATACACCTAACAGATTCTTCTACCCATCAGGAATACACCTAACAGATACTTCTACCCATCAGGAATACACCTAACAGATACTTCTACCCATCAGGAATACACCTAACAGATTATTCTACCCATCAGGAATACACCTAACAGATACTTCTACCCATCAGGAATACATCTAACAGATTCTTCTACCCATCAGGAATACATCTAACAGATACTTCTACCCATCGGGAATACACCTGACAGATTCTTCTACCCATCAGGAATACATCTAACAGATACTTCTACCCATCAGGAATACATCTAACAGATACTTCTACTAGAGTTGGGCGGTATACAAATGTTCATACCATCATACAGTTTCTGTACCATACCGGGGTTTACAGTATTACCAAATACTGTGCAAGTGATAGTGTGTTACTGTGTGAGACAGTGTTTCAGTGTGTTACAGTGAATGAATGAATGATTAAAATTTTTTTTTTGTATCAAATAGCCAATTAGCAACCGATCCCTAATGGGATTAACTGACACATAAACAAACATTACACTAATTCACCATGGTAATTCAGTGATCATTCTTCTTCTGGTGTTCTCTGCACGGCATAAAGAGTGGAAACATTAAAGGTATACATCAAAACATAATAGTAAATAAGGTTATCCAAACAATAATTACATCCCTGGAGCAGTAATAGAATATACATACATACACAGATGTGTGTGTGTTACAGTATGTTACTGTGTCGTTCCAAAACTGTTATGTGGTTATGATGGCTGCATGGAGGATTCATGGAGAGGGGTTTGTAGAGTGGAGGATTTTCTTCTAGAGGGTTTTTGTGTATATACAGTGGGGAGAACAAGTATTGGATACACTGCCGATTTTGCAGGTTTTCCTACTTACAAAGCATGTAGAGGAAAATCACATTGTATGATTTTTAACTAATTAATTTGCATTTTATTGCATGACATAAGTATTTGATACATCAGAAAAGCAGAACTTAATATTTGGTACAGAAACCTTTGTTTGCAATTACAGAGATCATACGTTTCCTGTAGTTCTTGACCAGGTTTGCACACACTGCAGCAGGGATTTTGGCCCACTCCTCCATACAGACCTTCTCCAGATCCTTCAGGTTTCGGGGCTGTCGCTGGGCAATACGGACTTTCAGCTCCCTCCAAAGATTTTCTATTGGGTTCAGGTCTGGAGAATGGCTAGGCCACTCCAGGACCTTGAGATGCTTCTTACGGAGCCACTCCTTAGTTGCCCTGGCTGTGTGTTTCGGGTCATTGTCATGCTGGAAGACCCAGCCACAACCCATCTTCAATGCTCTTACTGAGGGCAAGATCAATACGGTGCAGTCGTCCTGTCCCCTTTGCAGAAAAGCATCCCCAAAGAATGATGTTTCCACCTCCATGCTTCACGGTTGGGATGGTGTTCTTGGGGTTGTACTCATCCT
Source organism: Salvelinus namaycush (assembly GCF_016432855.1). NCBI lineage: Eukaryota > Metazoa > Chordata > Actinopteri > Salmoniformes > Salmonidae > Salvelinus > Salvelinus namaycush. Next base: position 27,474,948 of record NC_052323.1, read on the forward strand.
TCTTCTTCCTCAAAACACAGCGAGTGGAGTTTAGACCAAAAAGCTCTATTTTTGTCTCATCAGACCACATGACCTTCTCCCATTCCTCCTCTGGATCATCCAGATGGTCATTGGCAAACTTCAGACGGGCCTGGACATGCGCTGGCTTGAGCAGGGGGACCTTGCGTGCGCTGCAGGATTTGAATCCATGACGGCGTAGTGTGTTACTAATGGTTTTCTTTGAGACTGTGGTCCCAGCTCTCTTCAGGTCATTGACCAGGTCCTGCCGTGTAGTTCTGGGCTGATCCCTCACCTTCCTCCTGATCATTGAAGCCCCACGAGGTGAGATCTTGCATGGAGCCCCAGACCGAGGGTGATTGACCGTCATCTTGAACTTCTTCCATTTTGTAATAATTGCGCCAACAGTTGTTGCCTTCTCACCAAGCTGCTTGCCTATTGTCCTGTAGCCCATCCCAGCCTTGTGCAGGTCTACAATTTTATCCCTGATGTCCTTACACAGCTCTCTGGTCTTGGCCATTGTGGAGAGGTTGGAGTCTGTTTGATTGAGTGTGTGGACAGGTGTCTTTTAAACAGGTAACGAGTTCAAACAGGTGCAGTTAATACAGGTAATGAGTGGAGAACAGGAGGGCTTCTTAAAGAAAAACTAACAGGTCTGTGAGAGCCGGAATTCTTACTGGTTGGTAGGTGATCAAATACTTATGTCAAGCAATAAAATGCAAATTCATTACTTTAAAATCATACAATGTGATTTTCTGGATTTTTGTTTTATATTCTGTCTCTCACAGTTGAAGTGTACCTATGATAAAAAATTACAGACCTCTACATGCTTTGTAAGTAGGAAAACCTGCAAAATCGGCAGTGTATCAAATACTTGTTCTCCCCACTGTATGTGCTTGTGTGTGTGTGTGCTTGTGTGTGCTTGTTTGCTTGTGTGTGTGTGGGTGTGTATGTGTATGTGTCCTTGTGTGTGTGCTTGTGTGTTTGTGGGTGTGCATGTGTCCTTGTGTGTGTGTGGGTGTGTGTGTGTGGGTGTGTATGTGTGCTTGTGTGTGTGTGGGTGTGTGAGTGTGTGTGCTTGTGTGTGTGTGTGTGTCGGTGTGCATGTGTCCTTGTGTGTGTGTGTGGGTGTGTATGTGTGCTTGTGTGTGCTTCTAGTAGAGTGAAAGGAAACTGCATTCAACAGCGAGGGAGGGAGAAGAGGAGAGAGGGAGAAGAGGAGAGAGAGGGAGAAGAGGAGAGAGAGAGAGAGATAAGATGAGAGAGGGAGAAGAGGAGAAAGAGAGAGAAAGAGAGAGAAAGAGAAAGAGAGAGAGAGAGAGAGAAGAGGAGAGAGAAGAGGAGAGAGCGAGAGCGAGAGCAAGAGCGAGAGCGAGAGAGAGAAAGAGAGAAAGAGAGGGAGGTTGGGATGAGATGACAGGATAGTAGTGAGGGGGAGGAGGAGAGAGGAGAGAGGAGGGAGGGAGGGAGGGAGAAGAGAGGAGGGAGGGAGAAGAGGAGAGAGGAGCGAGGGCTCCACATGTGTGTGAAGGTCTATGCACAATAACCTCCTATAACACAGATATGACAATAGTTTCAGCCTGGAGTAGAGTAACAGATGTTCAGGGTTTGTACTATTGGGGGACTATTCAGATGGTTGGTTCCATTCTACCATGTGACCCATTCACAGGAAATATAAGAAAGACCCATCTCAAATGTGTTCTAATAATAGTTATTGTTTTTGTGCCTGAGAAAAGTGCTTGAGCCAAAGCGACAAACCTGAACAAAACTGAACATTGATTGCCATGACAACTCTCCTAGACTATGGACACCGGGTCAATTGTAATGAAAAGCATCAGGAGGCTGAAATAGTTTGCTCTATTTGAGAGCGGTCCGGTCTGGCCGGTGGTTAACTTCAACTATATATTAGTGGGAGTTAGAAACTAATCAGGTATACATATATAACTCTATAGAGACAACCTTTCTGATGACGTTCAAGGCATCTAATCCATCATTATAGAAAAATGTCTTCCAAGATTGTGAAACGATCAGAGATAAGTGGCTGAAGTGAGAGGAGAGAGAGAGGCAGGGAGAAGAAGATTGAGAGGAGGAGGGAGGGAGGGAGGGAGGGAGGGGAGAGAGAGAGAGGAGGGAGGGAGGGAGGGATGGAGGAAGGGAGAAGAGGAGAGAAGGAAAGAGAGAGAGAGAGAGAGAGGCGGAGAAGAGGAGGGAGGGAGGCAAAAGAGGAGGAAGAGACACTGGGGAAAGAGGGAGGGAGACTGA
>NC_052323.1:27482206-27554706 GCF_016432855.1 Salvelinus namaycush
CCTTATTGATTCAAATGGGAAGTTCTTAGTCCAGGAAAGATTATTCCCTAGACACCAGGTGTATAAGTTCTGGTGTCCTACAACTGACAGTGCAATGCAGCTACTCAGTCAGACCAGGATTGACACCCTCGACAACATCATCATCCACACTGGCACAAACGACCTTCATGCCAAAGGTGAAGATGTATCTGGGGCAGTGAGAAGAGTGGCAGAACGGGCACAGGCTGTGTTCCCAACAACCAATATAGTTGTGTCCACCCTCCTACCAAGAAAAGACTTCCCAGGACAGTTGATCGACAAAATAAATCAACAGATCACTGTGGACTGTGCCTCACTACTCAACGTCAGAACGGCTCACCACCCCACTCTGACATGTCAACACTTATACGATGATGTACATCTTGATCAGGACAGTGTCAGAACCTTTGCCAAGGACCTAAAAGATGCAACACTTGGCAGGGACCCACACACCCATCACCCCAGCAACAGAGGTCCCCCGCCCCACCTTCTGAAACAACAGTACCTCCACCATCCCCAGGAGAAAAGAGCCAGACACGGCTTATTACAGCACAGCTCTACTAGACCAGGCCCAACACAACACAGATTTACGAGACCAGGGCCTTCACAACACAGCTCTACTAGACCAGGCCCATCACAACACAGATTTACGAGACCAGACCCGCATCAGGACAACACGACTAGACCAGGCCCAACACAACACAGCTCTACTAGACCAGGCCCATCACAACACAGCTCTACTAGACCAGGCCCATCACAACACAGCTCTACTGGACCAGGCCCATCACAACACAGCTCTACTGGACCAGGCCCATCAGAACACAGCTCTACTAGACCAGGCCCATCACAACACAGATTTACGAGACCAGACCCGTCTCAGGACAGCACGACTAGACCCGGCCCATCACAACACAGCTCTACTAGACCAGGGCCTTCACAACACAGCTCTACTAGACCAGGCCCATCACAACACAGCTCTACAGGCCCATCACAACACAGCTCTACTGGACCAGGCCCATCAGAACACAGCTCTACTGGACCAGGCCCATCACAACACATCTCTACTAGACCTGGCCCATCACAACACATCTCTACTAGACCTGGCCCATCACAACACAGCTCTACTGGACCTGGCCCGTCACAACACATCTCTACTAGACCTGGCCCATCACAACACAGCTCTACTGGACCTGGCCCGTCACAACACATCTCTACTGGACCTGGCCCATCACAACACAGCTCTGACCACTACTCCAGGGTCGGACAGAGCACTGTCCTTCAGAGAAGTACACCACATGATGCAGTCCACACCATGTGTCATTCAGATCATCAGCCTACATGTGCTGAGGTAACCTCTGGCAAAAGACACCTAGAACTATCAGAGATAGGAGAGGTGCGCCAACTACTGTATATAATATGCAGACTACTAGACGAGACAGACCCTTTAATTCACGGGCACACACACACACACAGGGTTGCAGATTGCATTGAACTTATTTTTTGTGCAGTCTTATTCCATTCTTATTCATTTGTTTACAACTATTCTTAATTTTTTATTGGCACCGGTATAATAATAATATTTATATATAATGGTGTGTGTGTGTATGTATGTATGTATGTATGTATGTATGTATGTATGTATGTATGTATGTATGTATGTATGTATGTATGTATGTATGTATGTATGTGTGTGTGTGTGTGTGTGTGTGTGTATGTATGTATGTATGTGTGTATATGTATATATATATATGTATGTATATGTATATATATATATATATATTATTTTGTATTGTTTTCAATGTACTTTACTCAAACCAGTGAATATCACTTATTATAAATGAGATCATTAACTATCAGCTCTTGGAATATCCAGGGACTTTACTCTTCACATTTTGGTTATAAAACAACAAATCCAGAATTTATTAAAAACATCCAGGGACAGGACATCATAATCCTACTGGAAACATGGTGTCGTGGAGACATAGATACTCAGTGTCCCTCAGGGTATAGAGAAAGCTTACTACCATCAATCAAACATAAAAATGTTAAACGGGGCCGAGACTCAGGTGGAATCATCATTTGGCATAAGCAGGACTTGGCACTGAATGAAATGAAAAAAGGTACCAGTCACATTTGGCTAAAACTTAACAAAGGTACAATCTATTGTGATAATGACGTGTACATATGTGCAGCTTATGCTCCTCCTTCAGATTCACCATATTATGATGATCAGTTTTTTGACAATCTCCATACAGAAATCATTACATTTCAGGCAGAGGGTAAAGTGCTTCTTTGTGGAGATTTCAATGCAAGAACAGGTTCTGAGCCTGACTACACTGATGCGGGAGGTAACCACCACATATTTGGTCACCCCTCCTTGTACAGCAGCCCTATTATAAATAATAGAAACAGTCCTGACCAAATACTGAACAAAAATGGGAAGGAGTTAGTGCATCTCTGTCGAGCCTTAGGCCTGTACATGCTTAATGGTAGAATCAGAGGGGACTCTTTAGGTCAGTTTACTTACTGCTCAGCTCTTGGGACAAGTGTAGTCGATTATGCCATCACGGACATTGACCCCTCCTCCATTAGTGCATTCACTGTCAGACCACAGACACCATTGTCAGATCACAGTCAGATCAACGTGTTCTTGAAGAAATTAACCGGCAATATTCATTCAAAAAAACTGCCCAATAAACTATTCAACATAAACCAATCATACAGATGGGCTCCAAACAGTGCAGAGAGATTCATTGAAACATTGAACTCAAAAGAAATGATGAACTCTATACAGTTTTTCAATAACTCACAATACCAAAACAATAAAGATGGTGTCAATTCGGCTACTCTAAACATCAACTGCATATTCCAAAAAGCAGCATCGAAAGCAAATTTGAGAAAACCAAAGAAATGCAACATCAGAAACAAAAAACAAAATGTTTCTGACAAATGGTTTGATAATGAATGTAAAACAATTAGAAAACACCTAAGACAAATGTCAAACAAAAAACATAAGCAGCAAAACAACCCAGAGCTACGATATGAATACTTTGAAACTCTGAAACAGTATAAACATACACTGAAACGCAAGAAACTGAATTATACCAACAAGACACTTGATGAAATTGAAAACGCAATTGACCAAAATCAGTTCTGGGACATGTGGAACAATTTAAGCACAACAAAGCCACAAGAATTAGCCATACAAGATGTAGGAATTTGGAAAACTTATTTTGATAATCTATACAAAAACATCCCACAAAAAGACTTAAAACAGAACCAATTAGAAATTAAAGAAAAATTGAACATCCTTGAATCAGTCATTAAAAATAACCAAAATCCATTAGATTACCCAATAACCCAACAAGAACTAAATGAAAAGCTCAAATCTATTAAATCAAAGAAGGCTTGTGGTCTAGACAACATCAGAAATGAAATGCTGAAAAACAGCACACCTGAGTTGCAAAATGCTGTGCTTAAATTGTTCAACATGGTTTTAACTTCTGGCTGCTTCCCTGATGTCTGGAACCAGGGGCTCATCTCCCCTATCCACAAAAGTGGAGACAAATCAGACCCCAATAATTACAGGGGAATTTGTGTAAACAGTAACTTGGGAAAGGTTTTCTGTAGCATTTTGAATTCAAGAATCCAAACCTTTCTTCAAGAAAAAAATGTAATAACTAAATGTCAAATTGGCTTTCTCCCTAACCATCGCACTACTGACCATATATACACCTTACACACACTAATTAATAAACACGTCCACCAAAAAAAAGAGGGCAAAATCTTTGCTTGCTTTATTGACTTTAAAAAAGCATTTGATTCTATTTGGCACGAAGGGCTATTCTACAAAATTCTACAAAGTGGGCTTGGTGGTAAGGTGTATGACTTAATAAAATGTATGTACACAGAAAACAAGTGTGCAATAAAAATCAAAAACCAAAGAACAGAATTCTTTTCACAATGTCGAGGTGTGAGACAAGGCTGTAGTTTGAGTCCAAATCTTTTCAACATTTATATCAATGAATTAGCAGACATGTTGGACCATTCTCCAGCCCCAGGACTCACACTATTTGACACAGAGGTGAAATACCTGCTATATGCTGATGACTTGGTACTTCTATCACCAACCAAAGAAGGTCTTCAACAGAACATTAATATTCTAGAGCAATATTGCCATAATTGGGCCCTGGCAGTAAATTTCCCAAAAACTAAAATCATGATTTTCCAAAAACAAAACAGATGTCAGAAACACAAATATAAATTCACCCTGAACAACACCATAATTGAACACACAAAAAATTACACCTACCTTGGTCTGACCATATCTGCATCGGGAAACTTTAATATGGCAGTGAATGCACTCAAAGAAAAAGCCCGCAGAGCATTGTATGCAATAAAAATGAAATTATTCAAAATCAACATCCCAATTAGAATTTGGACCAAAATATTTGACAGTGTAATCCTACCAATAGCTCTTTACGGAAGTGAGGTTTGGGGGCCACTCAATAAACTGGACTTTAAAATGTGGGACAAACATCCAATTGAAACCCTACATGCAGAATTCTGTCGGAAAATCCTACAAGTCCAGAGAAATACACCAACTAATGCATGTAGGGCAGAATTGGGCCGCTTTCCAGTAATAATGAAAATACAGAAAAGATCATTAAAATTTTGGCTACATCTAAATTCAAGTCCAAATTCGAGTCTGCAATTTAAAGCACTTCAAACCCAAGAGCTGAGCCCAGAAACGAGCCCTCTCAGTCAGCTGGTGTTGGACCTAACCAACCAAGCTGACACCAGCACTGCTTCAAAACAAAGAATTCCAATAAACAAAATCATGAACCAATCAAAGGACTCATATTTACAACATTGGAAAAACGAAACAAAATCCCAAAGCCGACTAAATTGCTATCTGACCCTAAACAGAGAATATGAATTGGCTGAATATCTCTACTCTGTCAGAGATTCGAAGCAGAGACAGATCCTTACCAAGTACAGGCTGAGTGACCACCGATTGGCAATAGAAACCGGCAGACATAAAAAGACATGGCTACCCAAAGAGGAGCGTGTATGTGGTCACTGCACGACAGGGGAGGTAGAAACAGAGATGCACTTTCTCCTTTACTGTGATAAATATTCCTCACCAAGAGATTCATTATTCACAGAAATGACTACATTTATTCCAAATTTTAACTTATTAAACCCAGAGGAAAAACTAAAAATACTCATGGGCGAAGGAGCAATGGCTCCTCTTGCAGCCAAATATGTATTTGCCTGCCATAGCCTGAGGGACACTGAATAATAACATCTGCAGAGTAAGCAGTAACTTACTTATTATGACTGTTATTGTTTTTACTGTTATTGTTATTAGTATTATTATTGTTGTTTATCATTCCAAATAGTAATGGTATGGGTGGTAATGGTAATGATAGCAGTTTAATGATGGTGGTGGTGGTAGTGGTGCATTACACCATACATAACATTCGACTATTGACTGTTACCATTTTATTGTTACTATTTTTATATTTAATTTTGTATTATTATTTACTGCCATTCTATTTTATTATTTGTCATTGTTTTAATTGTATTACAATGTATATTGTATACATTGTTGCTTTGGCAATATTGACACAATGTTTTTCATGCCAATAAAGCAGCTTGAATTTGAAAAAATTTGAATTTGAGAGAGGGAAAGAGAGAGAGAGAGAGGGAAAGAGAGAGAGAGAGAGAGAGAGAGAGGGAGAGAGAGAGCGAGAGAGAGAGGGAAAGAGAGAGAGAGAGAGAGAGAGAGAGAGAGAGAGAGAGAGAGAGAGAGAGAGAGAGAGAGAGAGAGAGAGAGAGAGAGAGAGAGGGAGGTAAATAGAAAGGGGAAGAAAGAGAGAGAGAGGGAAAGAGAGAGAGAGAGAGAGAGAGAGGGAAAGAGAGAGAGAGAGAGAGAGAGAGAGAGGGAAAGAGAGAGAGAGAGAGAGAGAGAGAGAGAGAGAGAGAGAGAGAGAGAGAGAGAGAGAGAGAGAGAGAGAGAGAGAGAGGGAGAGAGAGAGAGAGAGAGAGAGAGAGAGAGAGAGAGAGAGAGAGAGAGAGAGAGAGAGAGAGAGAGAGAGAGAGAGAGAGAGAGAGAGAGAGAGAGAGGGAGGTAAATAGAAAGGGGAAGAAAGAGAGAGAGGGAAAGAGAGAGAGAGAGAGAGAGAGAGAGAGGGAAAGAGAGAGAGAGAGAGAGAGAGAGAGGGAAAGAGAGAGAGAGAGAGAGAGAGAGAGAGAGAGAGAGAGAGAGAGAGAGAGAGAGAGAGAGAGAGAGAGAGAGAGAGAGAGAGAGGGAGAGAGAGAGAGCGAGAGAGGGAGAGAGAGCGAGAGAGGGAGAGAGAGAGAGAGAAAAAGGGGAAAGCTAAAATGGCTAAAACAGCGTCGGAGAAGAAAGCAGAATCTTGCCCCCAACCAAATTGTATTTTTTGTTTGTTTATGTGCGTTGTTTGTAACTTATTTTCCCCCCTATTTTGTACATAATGTTGCCGCTGCCATCTCTTATGACCTAAAATAACTTCTGGACTTCAGGACTGTGATTACTCACCACGGACTGGCAGAATCCTCTTTTTCCTTTAACGAGTCTGACAAGCCCAACACGGCCAATATACTGCTTTCTCGGGAACAGGCCCAGATCCCCGTGATGTGCGTGAAGACGAGGCGGAGAAAAAGGTTCCGGAGGGCTAGCTGCCTTCTGAGAACTTGTAGATGATTGAATAAACCCCCACTTCCTTCCATTCTGCTAGAAAACATGAAATCTTTGGAGAATAAAACAGATGACCTACGCGGAAGATTAAACTCCCAACGGGACATTGGAAACTGTAACATCTTATGCTTCACGGAGTCGTGGCTGAAAGACGACACTATCAACATAGAGCTGGCTGGTTATACGCTGCACCGGCAGGATAGAACAGCGGCGTCTGGTAAGACAGACGAAGGACTATGTATTTTTGTAAGTAACAGCTGGTGCACGATATCTAAGGAAGTCTCAAGTTATTGGTCGCCTGAGGTAGAGTATATCATGATAAGCTGTAGACCACACTATCTACCTAGAGAGTTTTCATCTGTGTTTTTCATAGCTGTTTACATACCACCACAGTCAGAAGCTGTATTTCGCCATAAGCAAACAAGAAAACGCTCACCCAGAGGCGGCGTAACCTAGTAGACAGGGACTTCATTCCGTTTTACCAAATTTCCATCAGCATGTTAAATGTGCAACCAGAGGGAAAAAAACTCAGGACCACCTTTACTCCACACACAGATACGCATACAAAGCTCTCCCTCGCCCTCCATTTGGTAAATCTGACCATAATTATATCCTCCTGATTCCTGCTTACAAGCAAAAATTAAAGCAGGACGCACCAGTGACAAGACCAATAAAAAAGTGGTCAGATGAAGCAGATGCTAAGCTACAGGATTGTTTTTCTAACACAGTGTCACGTTCCTGACCTATTGTTCCTTTTTCTTTTATTTATTTAGTTGGTCAGGGCGTGAGTTGGGGTGGGTTGTCTTTGTGTGTTTTTGTATTGTCTAGGGTGTTGTATGGTTTAGGGGGTTAAGTAGAGTAGATGGTTTAGTGTTCAGTGTAGGTGTCTAGGAAAGTCTATGGTTGCCTGAATTGGTTCTCAATTAGAGACAGCTGGTTATTGTTGTCTCTGATTGGGAGCCATATTTAAGGCAGCCATAGGCTTTAGCTGTTGTGGGTAATTGTCTATGTCTAGTCTATGTTGCATGTTTGCACTTAGTCATTTATAGCTTCACGTTCGTCATTTTGTTGTTTTGTTTCGTTTGTTCTTCTTCTAAATAAAGAGAAGATGTATTTTTCACACGCTGCGCCTTGGTCCTCTCTCTCACCCAAAGACGATCGTGACAGAATTACCCACCAAACCAGGACCAAGCAGCGTGAAAGGATGGAACAGCGTTTAGTGGAGGAATGGACCCGGGAAAAGGATGAGTGGAGAACAACCTGGGAAGAGATAGACAGGTGGGCGTGCGATCCAGAGAAAGTGCCGGAGCCTGCCTGGGATTCGCTGGAGCAGTGCGAGGAGGGTTACAGGATTATGGAGCTGGAGAAAGGAGCACAAAGGCGCGGTAGGAAGCCCTCGAGGAAACGCCAAAAATTTCTTGGGGAGGGGCTCATGGGGAGTGTGGCGAGTCCAGATAGGAGATCTGCGTCAACTTCCCGTGCTACCCGTGAGGACCCTAAGAAGGAACCTGAGCCAGTCGGGCTGATATTGGAGGTGAGCAATGGGAATGATACAGAGACTGTTAAGGATTTATTGGGGAGGTTGGAGGAGAGTGAAATGAGGGAGCTGCTGTGTTGGTGCGTGAGGCACAAAATCCACCCGACAGAGCGTGTGCGGGAAGTGATGTTACCTGAGTCAGCTCTCCATGCTCGTCCTGAGGTGCGTGCTAACTGTCTGGGAATGACAGTCCCACGAACCAGGCCTCCTGTACACCTCCCTAGTCCTGCACCTCCTGTAGCAGTTCCACGTACTAACTCTCCTGTGGCAGCCCCTCGTACCAGTCCTCCAGTTCCGGCACCACGCACCAAGCCTTTTGTGCGTCTCCAGAGTCCAGTACGTCTTGTTTCTCCTCCCCGCACTAGCCCTGAGATGCGTGTCCCCAGCCCGGTACCACCAGTTCCGGCACCACGCACTAGGCCTAATGTGCGTCTCCAGGGTCCAGTATGCCCTGTTCCTCCTCCCCGCACTAGCCCTGAGATGCGTGTCCCCAGCCCGGTACCACCAGTTCCGGCACCACGCACTAGGCCAAATGTGCGTCTCCAGGGTCCAGTATGCACTGTTCCTTCTCCCCGTAATCGCCCTGATGTGTGTGCCCTCAGCCCGGTACCACCAGTGCCGGTACCACGCACCAGGCCTATAGTACGCTTTGAGAGTTCAGTGTGCCCTGTTGTTGTTCCCCGCACTAGCCTGAAGGTGCGTGTCCTTAGCCCGGTACCTCCAGTTCCGGCACCACGCATCAGGCCTACAGTGCGTCTCAGCCGGCCAGAGTCTGCCGTCTGCCCAGCGGCGCCTGAACTGCCCGTCTGCCCAACGACGCCTGAACTGCCCGTCTGCCAAGCGGCGCCTGAACTGCCCGTCTGCCAAGCGGCGCCTGAACTGCCCGTCTGCCCAACGCCGTCTGAACTGTCCGTCTGCCAAGCGCCGCATGAACTGCCCGTCTGTATTGAGCCTTCAAAGCCGCCCGTCTGCCATGAGCCTGCAAAGCCGCCCGTCTGCCATGAGCCTACAGAGCCGTCCGCCAGACAGGAGCCGCTAGAGCCTTCCGCCAGACAGGAGCCGCTAGAGCCTTCCGCCAGACAGGAGCAGCCAAAGCCTTCCGCCAGACCGGATCAGCCAGAGCCTTCCGCCAGACCGGATCAGCCAGAGCCTTCCGCCAGACCGGATCAGCCAGAGCCTTCCGCCAGACCGGATCAGCCAGAGCCGTCAGCCAGCCATGAGCAGCCAGATCCGTCAGCCAGCCATGAGCAGCCAGATCCGTCAGCCAGCCATGAGCAGCCAGATCCGTCAGCCAGCCATGAGCAGCCAGATCCGTCAGCCAGCCATGAGCAGCCAGATCCGTCAGCCAGCCATGAGCAGCCAGATCCGTCAGCCAGCCATGTGCAGCCAGATCCGTCAGCCAGCCATGAGCAGCCAGATCCGTCAGCCAGCCATGAGCAGCCAGATCCGTCAGCCAGCCATGAGCAGCCAGATCCGTCAGCCAGCCATGAGCAGCCAGATCCGTCAGCCAGCCATGAGCAGCCAGATCCGTCAGCCAGCCATGAGCAGCCAGATCCGTCAGCCAGCCATGAGCCGTCCAGCCAGGATCCGCCAGAGCCGTCATCCAGCCAGGATCCGCCAGAGCCGTCATCCAGCCAGGATCCGCCAGAGCCGTCATCCAGCCAGGATCCGCCAGCCAGCCAGGATCCACCAGAGCCAGCCAGCCAGGATCCGCCATCCAGCCAGGATCCGTCCCTCAGTCCGGAGCTGCCGTCCCTCAGTCCGGAGCTGCCCCTTATCCTGGTGCTGCCCCTTATCCTGGTGCTGCCCCTTATCCTGGTGCTGCCCCTTATCCTGGTGCTGCCCCTTAGTCCGGTGCTGCCCCTTAGTCCGGTGCTGCCCCTTAGTCCGGTGCTGCCCCTTAGTCCGGTGCTGCCCCTTAGTCCGGTGCTGCCCCTTAGTCCGGTGCTGCCCCTTAGTCCGGTGCTGCCCCTTAATCCAGTGGGGTTAATGTGGAGGGTGGCCATTTGGAGGAGGCTACGAAAGCGGGTAGTGACTATGGTGGGGTGGGGACCACGACCAGTGCCAGAGCCGCCACCGTGGACAGACACCCACCCAGACCCTCCCCTAGACTTTATGCTGGTGCGCCCGGAGTTCGCACCTTAAGGGGGGGGTTATGTCACGTTCCTGACCTATTGTTCCTTTTTCTTTTATTTATTTAGTTGGTCAGGGCGTGAGTTGGGGTGGGTTGTCTTTGTGTGTTTTTGTGTTGTCTAGGGTGTTGTATGGTTTAGGGGGTTAAGTAGAGTAGATGGTTTAGTGTTCAGTGTAGGTGTCTAGGAAAGTCTATGGTTGCCTGAATTGGTTCTCAATTAGAGACAGCTGGTTATTGTTGTCTCTGATTGGGAGCCATATTTAAGGCAGCCATAGGCTTTAGCTGTTGTGGGTAATTGTCTATGTCTAGTCTATGTTGCATGTTTGCACTTAGTCATTTATAGCTTCACGTTCGTCATTTTGTTGTTTTGTTTCGTTTGTTCTTCTTCTAAATAAAGAGAAGATGTATTTTTCACACGCTGCGCCTTGGTCCTCTCTCTCACCCAAAGACGATCGTGACACACAGACTGGAAAATGTTCTGGGATTCCTCCAATGGCATTGAGGAGTACACCACATCAGTCATTGGCTTCATCAATAAGTGCATCGATGACGTCATCCCCACAGTGACCGTACGTACATATCCCAACCAGAAGCCATGGATTACAGGCAGCATCCGCACTGAGCGAAGGCTAGAGCTGCCGCTTTCAAGGAGCGGAACTCTAACCCGGAAGCTTATAAGAAATCTCACTATGCCCTCGGACGTACCATCAAACAGGATGGAATCGTACTACACCGGCTCTGACGCTCGTCAGATGTGGAACGGCTTGCAAACCACTACAGACTACAAAGGTAAACACAGCCGAGAGCTGCCCAGTGACACGAGCCTACCAGACGAGCTAAACTACTTCTACATTTGCTTCACGAGCGAATAACACTGAAACATGCATGAGAGCTCCAGCTGTTCCGGAAGACTGTGTGATCACACCCTCCACAGCCGATGTGAGTAAGACCTTTAACCTGTTTGGCGTGCAAGCCCGACGTCGATACACTTATGACAACAGCCAGCTCAAAGTGCAGGGCGTGAAATTCAAAAGATATTTTTTTTAAATATTTAACTTTCACACATTAACAAGTCCAATACAGCATATGAAAGGTACACATCTTGTGAATCAAGCCAACATGTCCGATTTTTAAAATGTTTTACAGGGAAGACACAATATGAAAATCTATTAGCTAACCACGTTAGCAAAAGACACCACTTTTCTTACTCCATCAGTTTTTTACTCCATCAGTAGCTATCACAAATTCGACCAAATAAAGATATAAATAGCCACTAACCAAGAAACAACTTCATCAGATGACAGTCTGATAACATATTTATTGTATAGCATATGTTTTGTTCGAAAAATTTGCATATTTCAGGTATAAATCATAGTTTACCATTGCAGCCACCATCACAACTCTCCCCAAAGCGACTAGAATAACTACAGAGAGCAACGTGTATTACCTAATTACTCATCATAAAACATTTCTTAAAAATACACAGCGTACAGCAATTGAAAGACACAGATCTTGTGAATCCAGACAATATTTCAGATTTTCTAAGTGTTTTACAGCGAAAACACAATATAGCGTTATATTAGCTTAGCACAATAGCAAACCACACAATAGCATTGATTCCAGCCAAACATAGCGATAACGTATTCACCACCAAAATATATTAATTTTTTCACTAACCTTCTCAGAATTCTTCAGATGACAGTCCTGTAACATCATATTACACAATGCATATAGAGTTTGTTCGAAAATGTGCATACTTAGCGGCACAAATCGTGCTTATACAATGACAATAGTGTCCAAACACTCAAGCAATCTGTCCGGCGCCATCTTGGAAAGACACCTATTCTTATCGAAAACTATTCATAAACTTGACTAAAAAAATACAGGTTGGACAGCAATTGAAAGACAAATTAGTTCTTAATGCAATCGCTGAATTACATTTTTAAAATTAACGTTGCTGCGCAATACAGGGTGCGATAACGCAAGGCTACACTGCAAGTAATGGCGTCTTATGCATTTTACTTTTTCCAACAGAACAATGAATTATCAGCATAAATAGTTCTTACTTTTTGATGAACTGCCATCAGAATCTTGGGAAAGGTGTCCTTTGTCCAAAAGAATCGTTGCTAGGTTGGAGAACGTCGTCTTCAACGTTGCAATTAGCAGTAAACAATAGCCATGTGGGCCAGAGATACCCAACTACCTACAACGTCACGAAAATAAATACCCGAAAATCGCAATATACTGACATAAACTGATATAATTCGGTTTAAAATAACAACATTACGATGTCTTTAACACCTATATCGAATAAAAACAGAGCCGGATATATCTAGGAGCTAAAACAAGAGCTTCTAACATGACATGCCAAGACCCTCCCTGCGTCAGAGCGAAGAGTGGAAAGATGGGACACTTCGGTTCCAAGCAATTTATCACCTTTGGGAACTACGTAGAAACTCCATTTCAAGTCTCTCTATTCGCTGACACCCAGGGGAAGGCGTATGCAGTGCATCTCAACCAATAGAGGACAGGCAAATTAATACACAGGTCTCAGAACAGCCAGCAAAATTCTGCATTCTGACATACACATAGGAAAATTGCTCTAAGTCCAGTTCTGTTTCACCCAGAGATATAATTCAAACGGTTTTAGAAACTAGAGAGTGTTTTCTATCCAATAGTAATAATAATATGCATATTGTACGAGCAAGAATTGAGTACGAGGCCTTTTTGAAATGGGCACCTTTTATGTGGCTACTCAATACTGCCCCTTGAGCCCAAAGAGGTTAAACAAGTCAACATTAAGATGGATTACCAGGACGTGCACTGCGAGCATGCGCTGACCAACTGGCAAGTGTCTTCACTGACATTTTCAACCTCTCTCTGTCCAAGTCTGTAATACCAACATGTTTTAAGCAGATCACCATAGTCCCTGTGCCCAAGAAAACTAAGGTAATATGCTTAAATGACTACCGACCCGTAGCACTCACTGTATGTAGCCATGAAGTGCTTTGAAAGGCTGGTCATGGATCACATCAACACCATTATCCCAGAAACCCAAGACTCACTCCAATTTTCATACTGCCCCAACAGATCCACAGATGTTCAATCTCTATTGCATTCCACACTGCCCTTTCCTTCCTGGACAAAAGGAACACCTATGTGAGAATGCTATTCATTGACTACAGCTCAGCGTTCAACACAATAGTGCCCTTAGTAAGGCTAGGCGTCCCGATAGCGGAACGACTTCCGTTGAAACTGGAGGGTGCGCAATTCAAATAAATAATTATAAAAATGATGGATAGTAAACATTTAGGAACATACAAGTGTCTTATATCGGTTAAAAGCTTAAATGAATGTTAACTTCTTCATGATCATTACACAGATGCACCTTGTGCTGGGGACAATAAAAGGTCACTTTATAATATGCAGTTTTGTCACACAACACAATGCCACAGATGTCTCAAGTTTTTATTGTGTAATTGGCATGCTTAGTGCAGGAATGTACACAATAGAAAATGAAATGTTAATTTCTCTACCATAAGCCGCCTCCAATGTCATTTTAGAGAATATTGCAGTATGTCCATCTGCCCTCACAACCGAAGACCTCATGTAACCACGCCAACCCAGGACCTTCACACCCGGCTTCTTCACCTGTGGGATCGTCTGAGACCAGCCACACATACAGCTAATGAAACTTCAGAGTATTTCTGTCTGTAATAAATCTGGAAGGTTGCTGGAACAAATCCCCGAGCTGACAAGGTAAAAATATGTATTTCTGCCCCTGAGCAAGGCAGTTAACCCACTGTTCCCGTGGCGCCAAAGACGTGGATGTCGATTAAGGCAGCCCCCCGCACCTCTCTGATTCAGAGGGGTTGGGTTAAATGCGGAAGACACATTTTAGTTGAATACATTCAGTTGGACAACTGACTAGGCATCCCCCTTTCCCTTTCCCCTTCGTGTGGAAAAACTCATTCTGATTGGCTGGACCTAGCTCCCAAGTGGGTGGACCAGGCTCCCAAGTGGGTGGGCCTATGCCCTACCAGGCCCACACATGGCTGCTCCCCAGCCCAGTCATGTGAAATCTATAGATTAGGGCCTCATTTATTTATTTCAATTGATTTCATTATAGATTTCATTATATGAATTGTAACTCATTAAAAGGAATTTAGGAACACCGTTTTTTTGAGGTGGGAGATATGAAAGCTAGAATCCTTTTTTTTTTAGGAACACTGATACTCCAGGTCGCACAGAAAAATATTTAGCCGTATATGTGAGTAAAATGGTCACACTGCAGAGTCCTGCAACCTCCTTCTAATTGATTGTTGCCAGCTGACCTACCCTTTAACCTGTTTGGGCTGCAGGGGCAGTATTGAGTAGCCGGATAAAAGGTGCCCATTTCAAACGGCCTCGTACTCAATTCTTGCTCGTACAATATGCATATTATTATTACTATTGGATAGAAAACACTCTCTAGTTTCTAAAACAGTTTGAATTATATCTGTGAGTAAAACAGAACTCATTTTGCAGCAAACTTCCTGACAGGAAGTGGAAAATCTGAAATCGATGCTCTGTTCTAGGGCCTGCCTATAAATGTTCTTGATATTTATTAGAATACATGCACTTCATACGTCTTCCACTAGATGTCGACAGGCAGTGAGAGAAGAAATGGAGTGAATAACTTGATCTGGGGTCGAATAAAAGCTCTCGGCATGACGTGTCACCAGTTTCCTGTTTTCTGGAGAGCGCGTGAAGGGACCTGGTTTTGCCTTCTGATAAGCTGTCGTTATAGACGACTAATATCTCCGGCTTTGATTTTATTTGATACATGTGACAATATCATCGTAAAGTATGTTTTTTCAATATAGTTTAATCAGATTATTGAAATTTTTTCGGGAGTTTTGCCGTGTTCCGTTCTATGAGTTTGTTGACGATGGAGAGATTCGCGCCACTTGGCAAGTGTGCTTGCTAAATCGAGAGGGAAAAAGGCCGTTCTAAAACCAAACAACGATTGTTCTGGACAAAGGACCCCTTGTACAACATTCTGATGGAAGATCAGCAAAAGTAGGACCCATTTTATGGTGTTATTTCATATATCTGTCGTACATGTGAACTAGTAGTTTGCGGCCAGGTTTTGGGCACGCTCTCGCCATAACGTAAACTGCATATCGTAATGAAGTTATTTTTAGAATTCTAACACGGCGATTGCATTAAGAACTAGTGTATCTATCATTTCCTATACAACATGTATTTTTTAGTTATGTTTATGAATAGTTATTTGGTCAGAATATGTGTGTCAGAAAAAGTGTCAGAAAAATATCCGGACGTTGTGGGAAAAAGATGCAACTTTAGCACAATGTATAACCACTGATTTCAGCTCTAAATATGCACATTTTCGAACAAAACATAAGTGTATGTATAACCTGATGTAATAGGACTGTCATCTGATGAAGCTTATCAAGGTTAGTCAAAAATTATATATCTTTTGCTGGTTTATTCGCTATCGCTAACGTGCCTATTGCTATCGCTAACCTGCCTTGATGAATGAATGTGGTAGTGTGGTAGGCTATTGTAGTAAGCTAATATAATGCTATATTGTGTTTTCGCTGTAAAACACTTAAAAAATCTGAAATATTGGCTGGATTCACAAGATGTTTGTCTTTAATTTGCTGTACACCATCGATTTTTCAGAAATGTTTTATGATGAGTATTTAGGTATTTGACGTTGGTGTCTGTAATTACTCTGGCTGCTTCGGTCCTATTTGTGACGGTAGCTGTGATGGTAGCTGCAATGTAAAACTGATTTATACCTCAAATATGCACATTTTTCGAACAAAACATAGATTTATTGTATAACATGTTATAAGACTGTCATCTGATGAAGTTGTTTCTTGGTTAGTTTGGTTGGTTCTTGGTTAGTTAGGTTGGCTTTGTGCATGCTACCTGTGCTGTGAAAAATGTCTGTCCTTTTTTGTATTTGGTGGTGATCTAACATAAATATATGTGGTGTTTTCGCTGTAAAACATTTAAAAAATCGGACATGTTGACTGGATTCACAAGATGTGTATCTTTCATTTGCTGTATTGGACTTGTTAATGTGTGAAAGTTAAATATTTCTAAAAAATATATTTAGAATTTCGCGCCCTGCACTTGAAGTGGCTGTTGTCATATTGTGCCCGGCTTCGGGCTTGCAGCCAGAAGAAGTTTTATGATAATGAGTTTGATTAAAACTTCTTGACGCTAGGAGGCAGAATTTTTATGTTTGGAAAAATAACGTTCCCAATGTAAACGGACTATTTCTCAGGCCCAGATGCTAGAATATGCATATCTTTGACAGATTAGGATAGAAAACACTGTGAGTATAACAAAACTGATTTTGGAGGCGAAAACCTGAGGAAATCCAACCAGGAAGTGCCTCTTATTTTGAAAAATCCCTGTTCCATTGCCTGCCTATCCTCCATTTAAAGGGGTATCAACCAGATTCCTTTTCCAATGGCTTCCACAGGTTGTGAACAGGCTTTAGACATAGTTTCAAGCTTTTATTCTGAAAAATGAGCGAGATTTATCAAATTGCGTCAGTGGATAGCCAGGTGTCCTTTGATTAGTTCTTGCGCAAGAAAGTGTTAGCTCAACATTTTCTTTCTCTATTGTATTGAATAGTTTACCGTCCGGTTGAAATATTATCGATTATTTATGTTAAAAACAACCTGAGGATTGATTATAAAAACGTTTGACATGTTTCTATGAACTTTACGGATACTATTTGGAATTTTCTTCTGCCCTTCATGACCTGCCTGAGCCTGTGGATTTCTGAACATAACGCGCCAGACAAATTGAGTTTTTTTATATAAAAATAATCTTTATCGAACAAAAGTAACATTTATTGTGTAACTGGGAGTCTCGTGAGTGCAAACATCCGAAGATCATCAAAGGTAAGCGATTCATTTTATTGCTTTTCTGACTTTCGTGACCAATCTACATTGCTGCTAGGTGTTCGTAATGTTTTGTCTAGTGATCGATAAACTCACACAAACGCTTGGCTTGCTTTCGCTGTAAAGCATATTTTCAAAATCTGACACGACAGGTGGATTAACAACAAGCTAAGCTGTGTTTTGCTATATTGCACTTGTGATTTCATGAAATTAAATATTTTTTGTAATTTATTTTGAATTTGGCGCTCTGCAATTCAGCAGTTGTTGATGAAAATGATCCCGCTAAAAGGATCCGTGCACCAAGAGGTTAATCGAACTGCACTGTCCGATTTACAATAGGCTCTACAGCTAAAGCATGCCATGCGATTGTTTGAGGACAGCGCCCCACATCAAAATATTTTTCCACCGGCACAGGTTTCATGAATTCAAATAACGATTAAATATTCACTTACCTTTTGAAAATATTCCTCTGATTTGTCATCCAAAGGTTCCCAGCTATAACATGTAGTGTAGTTTTGTTAGATAAAATCAATCTTTATATCCCGAAAAGTCTGTTTAGTTAGCACCATCGATTTGAGTAATCCACTCGTTCAACATGCAGAGAAAAGAATCCAAAAATACTGCCAAACTTTATTAAAACAAGTCAAAATACATTTCTATTTACTCCTCAGATACCCTAAAATGTAATTAAACTATAATATTTCATATGGAAAGAAGTATGTTCAATAGGAAAACGATATTAGAAGGTGCGTGCCCTCTTCGTTGCACTGATTTCCAAGTCGGAGTCCCTGTATCAAAACTCATAGTTCTTCCTCGTTTGGGAAGAAACAAGCCTGAAACCTTTCTCAAAGACTACTGACACCCAGTGGAAGCCATAGGAATTGCATCCTGGGAGCGAGATTTAATTTTTTCACTATACGTTCCATTGGAAGAGCATGGGCTCTCTTTGGATTTTCTCCAAACATATCTATTGTGTTATATTCTTCTACATTATTTTAACATTTCTACAAACTTCAGTGTTTTCTTTAAAGCTCATCACAAAGCTAAGGACCCTGGGACTAAACACCTCCCTCTGCAACTGGATCCTGGACTTCCTGACATGCCGCCCCCAGGTGGTAAGGGTTGTTAACAACACATTCTCCACGCGGATCCTCAACACAGGGGCCCCTCAGGGGTGTGTGCTCAGTCCCCTCCTGTACTCCCTGTTCACTCATGACTGCACGGCCAGGCACGACTCCAACATCATCATTAAGTTTGCCGATGACACAACAGTGGTAGGCCTGATCACCGACAACGACGAGACAGCCTATAGGAAGGAGGTCAGAGACCTGGTCGTGTGGTGCCAGGACAACAACCTCTCCCACAATGTGATCAAGACAAAGGAGATGATTGTGGAAAAAAAGGACCGAACACGCCCCCATGCTCATCGACGGGGATGCAGTGGAGCAGGTAGAGAGCTTCAAGTTCCTTGGTGTCCACATCACCAACAAACTAACATGGTCCAACCACACCAAGACAGTCGTGAAGAGGGCACGACAAAACCTATTCCCCCTCAGGAGACTGAAATGATTATGCATGGGTCCTCAGATCTTCAAAAGGTTCTACAGCTGCACCATCGAGAGCATCCTGACTGGTTGCATCACTGCCTGGTATTTCAACTGCTCAGCCTCCGACCGCAAGGCTCTTCAGAGGGTAGTTCGAACAGCCCAGTACATCACTGGGGCCAAGGTTCCTGCCATCCAGGACCTTTATAGCAGACGGTGTCAGAGGAAGGCCCTAAAAATTGTCATAGACTCCAGCCACCCTAGTCATAGACTGTTCTCTCTGCTACCGCCTGGCAAGTGGTACCGGAGCACCAAGTTTAGGTCCAAGAGGCTTCTAAACAGCTTCTACCCCCAAGCCATAAGACTCCTGAACACCTATTCAAATGGCTACCCAGATATTTTGCATTGTCCCCCCTCCCCCCCTCTCTTTTACACCACTGCAACTGTCTGTTGTTATTATTTATGCATAGTCACTTTGATAACTCTACCGATAAGTACATATTACCTCAACTAACTGATGCCCCCGCACATTGACTCTGTACCGTTATCCCCTTGTATATAGTCTCGCTATTGTTATTTTACTGCTGCTCTTTAATTACTTATTACTTTAATTTTCTTTTCTTAGCCGTATTTTTTTTAACTGCATTGTTAGTTCGGTGCTCGTAAAGTAAGCATTTCACTGTAAGGTCTACACTTGTTGTATTCGGCGCATGTGACTAATAACATTTGATTTGATTTGAAAGAGAGAGGCAAACAGAAAGGGGAAGAAAGAGAGAGAGACAAAGAAAAGAGAGAGAGAGGTGTAAACAGAAAAAGGACGAAAGAGAGAGCGAGAGAGCGAGAGAGCGAGAGCGAGAGAGAGAGAGAGAGAGAGAGCGAGAGAGGGGGAGAGAGAGAGAGAGAGAGAGTGAGAGAGAGAGAGAAGTATACAGAAAGGGAAAGAAAGAGAGAGAGGGGGGGGGGGGAGAGAGCCCAGGAACAAACAAACAGTATAATGAATCACCTTTCCCCAGAAGCCTCCTCTCTAACCCTGTGCTCTCTCTCACAGCCTTTCTGGAAGTCTGTCAAGTGAGGGCTGCACTATTTGCATTTCTCCCACTAAAGCGCTCTGATAAGTCACTCTCCTAAAGTACATCAAGGTAGGGGTATGCAAAAATGCTTTTAGTTTTTCAGTCTGACAGAAACACACACACACACACACATGTTCTACGTGATATCTTTATTAATGCCTGAATGAAACACAGGCTGACCTCAGGCTGACCTCAGGCTGACCTCAGGCAGCAAATCAGTAATTTACCATCGGAGGATTCATCAGCAATGGACACACACACACACACACACAACCTAATCCTAACCCTTACTGGAGGGCCGGCATGCTCTCCTTACCATATGTCATCTCTCTCTCCCTTGTCCCAGGTTCATTGTTTGACAGTAACATTTCTCTCCCTTGGTAGTGTCTGCTGTGGTTTGGAACTGAATGCTTTCATTAAAAACAATTGATTGGGTGCCTCCTCTCTTTCCCTGCGGCTATTTAGTGTTCAGAGGAAGGCTGAGGAGCGGAGTGATCCTCTGTGTGTGTGTGTGTGTGTGTGTGTGTGTGTGTGTGTGTGTGTGTGTGTGTGTGTGTGTGTGTGTGTGTGTGTGTGTGTGTGTGTGTGTGTGTGTGTGTGTGCATTTGTGCAATAAGATCTCACCAATTTGACTTCAGATTCCGACGTTTCTTCACTTCTCCAAACGTCAAATTTCAAAGTTGCTCCAAACGTCAAATTTCTCCTCTTGCCTCTTGGCTGGTTAAGTTTAGGCGTTCATTCTGAATGGTTAAGGTAGGGTTTCAGGTTTGGGATAGGTTTAAAAAAAATAAAAAAAATAACTGCCTATCACTTGAACCTTCACTCCCGTACCTCAACGACCTATCAAAATCCAAGCCTACTTCCTGGTAATAGCGTTCCCCGTTGCCTTCAGTGGCCGGGTTTTAAAGGCATCTCCCCACATCCTGGGTATCTGGAGTGGATCTTGAGAGACCTGGCTGGTGTGTGTGTGCGTACGTGTGCGTACGTGTGTGTGTGTGTGTCACAGGAGGTTGGTGGCACCTTAATTGGGGAGGACGGGCTCATGGTGATGACTATAGTGGAATAAGTGGAATGGTATCAAATACATCACACACATTGGTTTCCATGGTTTCCATGTGTTTGATGCCCTTCCATTTACTCTCATCCGGCGATTATTATGAGCCGTCCTCCCATCAGCAGCCTCCACTGGTGTGTGTATACGTGTGTGTGTGTGCGTATGTGCATGTGTGTGTGCGTGTGTGTATGTGTTTGTGCGTATGTGTGGTTGTGTGTGTGTTTGTTGAGCAGAGTGATCATCTGTAAGGTTGTTCTGCTTCACGTTCTCCCAACTCCTAAATGACACACTGTTATCTTTAAAGTTACAGTGCACTTCTTTTAACCATGGCACATAGGGTAGTGCACTATTTGTGACACACACTTGATCCTTCTCAGATGAATAACCACATAACAGATACTGTACTAACAGACTGGGTGTGTATTGATGACATCACTATAGAAATATAATTACTAGAACAGATACTGTACTAACAGACTGGGTGGGTATTGATGACATCACTATAGAAATATAATTACTAGAACAGATACTGTACTAACAGACTGGGTGGGTATTGATGACATCACTATAGAAATATAATTACTAGAACAGATACTGTACTAACAGACTGGGTCGGTATTGATGACATCACTATAGAAATATAATTACTAGAACAGATACTGTACTAACAGACTGGGTCGGTATTGATGACATCACTATAGAAATATAATTACTAGAACAGATACTGTACTAACAGACTGGGTGGGTATTGATGACATCACTATAGAAATATAATTACTAGAACAGATACTGTACTAACAGACTGGGTGGGTATTGATGACATCACTATAGAAATATAATTACTAGTACAGATACTGCGAGGTCAAACTTGGACTAATGGTAGGTTAAAACTATTATATAAAAAGGTGTGAAGTCAGTTGGGAGACTGTTCAGTTTTATAGTGTCTGTATACTTGTGGTCCCCTTAGCTGTAAAAATTAATATTGGCAATATGCCTTACTCTAAACCTACAGATCAAAGGGCCTTGCCTGGGGCATCCTCTTGCTTAGTGCCATCAGATGTCCTTGAAACACCTTAGCCTCAAACTATGTTTAATGAAACTATGTTTAATTGAGCAAATTCTAGCCCGAATTCAGATGACTTAATGTGGTTACACATAGCGAAGAAGGAAAAGGATTGTAGTATGGGCAGCTCTGCCTCCAGGGCAGAAACGGATGTGTTTGGTTAAGTTTAGGCAAGACGTGATTGGTTAGGTTTAGGCAATACATGTGATTAGTTAGGTTTAAGCAAGATGTGATTGGTTAGGTGTATGCAAGTAAACAGGAGATACAGTGTATGGAGACCTAATGGTTGGCCCTTCCTCTCATTTGGAAATCTATACGGCTTACATATGCCCACCCAGGATAAATGAAAGGTTGGAAGGTCATATGCCAACCCAGGATAAATGAAAGGTTGGAAGGTCTTACACATATTGTACATAATGGATCTCTCATCTATGTTGTAGATTCATATTACGTTAATTAGTTAATTATTTAGATACCTACTGTCAGGAAGGCAAAACAAATGTATTGCATTCAGATTTGTGTTCCCTTTATGAGCAATAGGGTGTCATATGGGATAAACAACGGTCATTATACGATCATTTAAAAAAAGTGAACGCTTTATTTGGACAGTCCATTTGTAGGTGCTCTACAGACTATCTACAGGCGATCAGTAACATAACTATTAACCCTAACACTAAACTTAACCCTTATCCTAACCCTAATCTTTATTTGAACCCTAACATTAACCATAACCTTAGCAAGCAGTTGCTTATCAACAGATAGTTTGTTGATGGTATTACCATCTGTAGAGCATCTACAGACAGACTATCAGGACTATCCAAATAAAGCGGGACCTAAAAAATAGCTACTCAATAATTTACCAGACTATTAAGGTCGTAACTCGTAAATTACATTTACCAATTATAATGATTTATTAGAATACATTGGACTGTTCATTTGATGGCCTCATTGACTAAGGTGACTTTAATTTTTAAAGGGGAAACCTGTATGTAATCACAAAATGTAACCTTGATAGACTGGACTCCAGCTCCAATTAGACCTTATGTGATTGGCTCACCACCAAGCTCAGGGGTGTCAAACATGCCGAAGGGGGTCCAATCCGTCCCGCAGGGGGTTTGAGGTGGGAAACGAACTCAACATACTTAAAATTTCTAAAACCAAATCTAATTTCTAAGTGTAGAAATTATATTAGGTCTATATTCATATAGTTTATTGACTGTCCATCTCGCTAATAATCACTAGACAGTCAGGGAGAATCAAAAATTCCAAAAGCTGTCATGACTGCTCCCGCTCCCCCCCCCCCCTGGCGCTCGAAGGCGCCAGGCTGCCCTGCATTACGCACTCCTTTCATCATCATTACGCACTCCTGCCTTCCCTCGTCATGCGCATCAGCGATATTGGACTCACCTGGGCTCAATCACCTGTTTATTACCTCCCTTATATTGGTCAGTTCCCCAGCTCTGTTCCCCGCTGCTGCATTGATTGTCGTCTGTCTTTGTGTTACCCAGTTCTGACGCTGTTCCTGTCCTGTTGCATGTCTGTTCCAAATTAAATGTCAACTCCCTGTACCTGCTTCTCTTCTCCAGCATCGTACCTTACAGAATGCAGCAGCCATCAAACAAAACATCAGGGAGTGCTGGAGGTTCGGTTGGTGGTGACGTCGGGTCTGGGGGCTGCCGCCGATGGAACCAGGGGTGCCTTAGCTGGATCATCGGGTTTCCATGCCCTAGCTGGCTCCAAAGGTTTCCTTGCCCCAGGTTGGCTCGGAAGGCGCCCATCCCACGTCAAGCCTCAGCCAAATCGTCAGGTTTTACACCAAGCCGGCTCGTCAGGCTGCTACGCCTCAGCCGGATCATCGAGCTCCCACACCTCAGCCGGATCATCGAGCTCCCACACCTCAGCCGGATCATCGAGCTCCCACACCTCAGCGGGATCGACAGGCTTTCACGCCTCTTGCTGATTCGTCAGGATTTTACGCCCAGCCGGCTTGTCCAGGGCCAGTGCCTCAGCCGGCCCGCCAGGCCGAGGGGGGGTGCTGTCACGCCTGCTCCCAATCTTCCCCCCGGCGCTCGAGGGCGTCAGGCTGCCCTGCATTACACACTCCTGCCATCATCATTACAGACAACTGCCTTCCCTCATCACGTGCATCAGCGATATTGGACTCACCTGGACTCAATCACCTGTTTATTACCTCCCCTATATTTGTCAGTTCCCCAGCTCTGTTCCCCGCTGCTGCATTGATTGTCGTCTGTGTTTGTTTTACCCAGTTCTGACGCTGTTCCTGTCCTGTTGCATGTCCATTCCAGATTAAATGTCAACTCCCCGTGGCTGCTTCTCTTCTCCAGCGTCGTCCCTTACAAAAACAACGCATAGAGGACAATGTTTCGGAATTTTTGACCTGGTTGAAGACTGAATGCCGCGGGTCAAAATGAGTCTAACACCCCTGCCCTAGCTCACCGCGAGCCTACTAGATGGTAACAGGCACCTGCATATGCCCCTAGTGGATGGTTGGAAGTTGCCATGGAAATATAATGCCTAGCCATGCCGTAACGTCACCATTGTAATAACGCCTGGACAGCTCTTGGACTTCTAATCCACTGGAGTTAGGGCTCTTGTCATTCTGTTATCGCCATCTTGTATTCTTGTTGACTAAACGAATTTACTGTATGATATAATAATATACGCCATTTAGAAGATGCTTTTATCCAAATCGTCTCACAGTCATGCGTGCATTTTACATAAGGGTGGTCCCAAGGAATCGACTATCATGGTGTTGCAAGCGCAACTAAGCCAGAGAGAACCTGCATGTGGAATGTGTTTCATATACTCTTTCACAAACTCGTTCAGGCACTTGTGGAAACTACATTGTTTATTATAAGGAAACAGCTCCCTTATCAATACTGTACTTACTTAAAACTTCTTATGGCTGCAGGGGCAGTATTGAGTAGCCGGATAAAAAGTGCCCATTTCAAACGACCTCGTACTCAATTCTTGCTCGTACAATATGCATATTATTATTACTATTGGATAGAAAACACTCTCTAGTTTCTAAAACCGTTTGAATTATATCTGTGAGTAAAACAGAACTCCTTTTGCAGCAAACTTCCTGTCAGAAAGTGAAAAATCTGAAATCGATGCTCTGTTCTAGGACCTGCCTATAAATGTGCTTGATATGTATGAGTATACATGCACTTCATACGCCTTCCACTAGATGTCCCATAGGCTGTGAGAGGTGAAATGGGGTTTCTAGGTGTTTCTATGGTGAAAAGAGAGCTCTTGGAATGACATGACCCCAGAATTCCTCTGTCCAGGAAGCGCATAGAGGTCACCGGTAATGGCTTCTGAAAAGCAATCGTTATAGACGTGTTATATCTCCGGCTTTGATTTTATTTGATAAATGTGATCATATCATCGTAAAGTATGTTTTTTCAATATAGTTTCATCAGATTATTGAAATATTTTCGGGAGTTTAGGCGTCTTGCGTTCTCTGGGTATGGTGAAGATGGAGAGCTTCGCGCCACTTGGCTAGTTAGCTTGCTAATTCGAGAGGGAAGAAGGCCGTTCTAAAACCAAACAACGATTGTTCTGGACAAAGGACACCCTTGTACAACATTCTGATGGAAGATCATCAAAAGTAGGACCCATTTTATGATGATATTTCATATATCTGTCGGAATATGTTGACAATTATTTTGCGCCCAGATATTGGGCTCTCTCTCGTTATAACGTAAGCTGGATGTGGTAATGAAGTTATTTTTAGAATTCTAACACGGCGATTTCATTAAGAACTAGTGTATCTATCATTTCCTATACAACATGTATTTTTTAGTAAAGTATATGAATAGTTATTTGGTCAGAATAGGTGAGTGTCATAAAAATATCCGGACATTCTAGGAAAAAGATGCTACGTTAGCACAATGTATAACCACGTATTTAAGCTCTAAATATGCACATTTTCGAACTAAAAAGAAGTGTATTGTATAACCTGATGTTATAGGACTGTCATCTGATGAAGCTTATCAAGGTTAGTCAAAAATTATATATCTTTTGCTGGTTTGTTACGATCGCTAACTTTTGCTGCGGGTAAATGGCTTGTGTTTCTGGCTATTGTGGTAAGCTAATATAACGCTATATTGTGTTTTCGCTGTAAAACACTTAAGAAATCGGAAATATTGGCTGGATTCACAAGATGCTTGTCTTTCATATGCTGTACACTATGTATTTTTCAGAAATGTTTTATGATGAGTATTTAGGTATTTGACGTTGGTCTCTATAATTATTCTGGCTGCTTTCGGTGCAATTTCTGATTGTAGCTGCAATGTAAACTATGATTCACAAGATGTGTACCTTTCATTTGCTGTATTGGACTTGTTAATGTGTGAAAGTTAAATATTTCAAAAAAATATCTTTTGAATTTCGCGCCCTGCACTTGAGCTGGCTGTTGTCATAAGTGTAACGACACCGGGCTGCAGCCATAAAAGGTTTTAACTAACTTTACTGACCTTAACTGGCCCTTAACCTGTCTGGCACCGGGGTTCCGCTAGCGGAACTCCTCCCACATTCCACTGAAAAGGTAGAGCGCGAAATTCAAAAGATATTTTTTAGAAATATTTAACTTTCACACATTAACAAGTCCAATACAGCAAATGAAAGATACACATCTTGTGAATCCAGTCAACATGTCCGATTTTTTAAATGTTTTACAGCGAAAACACCACATATATTTATGTTAGATCACCACCAAATACAAAAAAGGACAGACATTTTTCACAGCACAGGTAGCATGCACAAAGCCAACCTAACTAACCAAGAACCAACCAAACTAACCAAGAAACAACTTCATCAGATGACAGTCTTATAACATGTTATACAATAAATCTATGTTTTGTTCGAAAAATGTGCATATTTGAGGTATAAATCAGTTTTACATTGCAGCTACCATCACAGCTACCGTCAGAAATAGCACTGAAGCAGCCAGAGTAATTACAGACACCAACGTCAAATACCTAAATACTCATCATAAAACATTTCTGAAAAATCGATGGTGTACAGCAAATTAAAGACAAACATCTTGTGAATCCAGCCAATATTTCAGATTTTTTAAGTGTTTTACAGCGAAAACACAATATAGCATTATATTAGCTTACTACAATAGCCTACCACACTACCGCATTCATTCATCAAGGCACGTTAGCGATAGCAATAGGCACGTTAGCGATAGCGAATAAACCAGCAAAAGATATTAATTTTCACTAACCTTCATAAACCTTCATCAGATGACAGTCCTATAACATCAGGTTATACATACACTTATGTTTTGTTCGAAAATGTGCATATTTAGAGCTGAAATCAGTGGTTATACATTGTGCTAACGTAGCATCTTTTTCCCAGAATGTGCGGATATTTTTATGACACTCAACTATTCTGACCAAATAACTATTCATAAACGTTACTAGAAAATACATGTTGTATAGGAAATGATAGATACACTAGTTCTTAACTTCTTCTGGCTGCAAGCCCGAGGCCGGCCACAATATGACAACAGCCACTTCAAGTGCAGGGCGCGAAATTCAAAATATATTTTTTATAAATATTTAACTTTCACACATTAACAAGTCCAATACAGCATTTGAAAGATAAACATCTTGTGAATCCAGCCAACATGTCCGATTTTTAAAATGTTTTACAGCGAAAACACCACGTATATTTATGTTAGCTCACCACCAAATACAAATAAGGACAGACATTTTTCACAGCACAGGTAGCATGCACAAAGCCAACCTAACTAACCAAGAACCAACCAAACTAACCAAGAAACAACTTCATCAGATGACAGTCTTGTAACATGTTATTCAATAAATCTATGTTTTGTTCGAAAAATGTGCATATTTGAGCTATAAATCAGTTTTACATTGCAGCTACCATCACAGCTGCCGTCAGAAATGGCACCGAAGCAGCCAGAGTAATTATAGACACCAACGTCAAATACCTAAATACTCATCATAAAACATTTCTGAAAAATACATGGTGTACAGCAAATGAAAGACAGGCATCTTGTGATTCCAGCCAATATTTCCGATTTCTTAAGTGTTTTACAGCGAAAACACAATATAGCATTATATTAGCTTACCACAATAGCCAGAAACACAAGCCATTCCCCAGCAGCAAAGGTTAGCGATCGTAACAAACCAGCAAAAGATATATAATTTTTGACTAACCTTGATAAGCTTCATCAGATGACAGTCCTATAACATCAGGTTATACATACACTTATGTTTTGTTCGAAAATGTGCATATTTAGAGCTGAAATCAGTGGTTATACATTGTGCTAACGTAGCATCTTTTTCCCACAACGTCCGGATATTTTTCTGGCACTCACATATTCTGACCAAATAACTATTCATAAACATAACTAAAAAATACATGTTGTATAGGAAATGATAGATACACTAGTTCTTAATGCAATCGCCGTGTTAGAATTCTAAAAACAACTTCATTACGACATACAGCTTAGGTATAGCGAGAGAGTACCCAAAAGCTGGGCGCCAACGACTAGTACAACATGTTCGACAGATATATGAAATAGCATCATAAAATGGGTCCTACTTTTGCTGATCTTCCATCAGAATGTTGTACAAGGGGTCCTTTGTCGGGAACAATCGTTGTTTGGATTTAGAACGGCCTTTTTCCCTCTCGATTTAGCAAGCACACTTGCCAAGTGGCGCGAATCTCTCCATGTCTCTCCATTTGGAATTAGAATGTCCTCTTCTCCAGTCAATTAGCACGGAAAGCTAGCAAAGTGGCGCTAAGCTCTCCTTCCTGAACATACGCAGACAACGCAACACGCCTAACGTCCCGAAAAAATTTCAATAATCTAATGAAACTATATTGAAAAAACATACTTTACGATGATATTGTCACATGTATCAAATAAAATCAAAGCCGGAGATATTAGTCGTCTATAACGACAGCTGTACAGAAGGCAAAACCAGGTCCCTTCGCGCGCTCTCCAGAAAACAGGAAACTGGTGACACGTCATACAAAGAGCATTTATTCGAGCCCAGATCAAGTTATACACTCATTTTCTTCTCTCACTGCCTGTCGACATCTAGTGGAAGACGTATGAAGTGCACGTAATCTAATAAATATCAAGGACCTTTATAGGCAGCCCCTAGAAGAGAGCATCGATTTCAGATTTTCCACTTCCTGTCAGGAAGTTTGCTGCAAAATGAGTTCTGTTTTACTCACAGATATAATTCAAACGGTTTTAGAAACTAGAGAGTGTTTTCTATCCAATAGTAATAATAATATGCATATTGTACGAGCAAGAATTGAGTACGAGGCCGTTTGAAATGGGCAACTTTTATCCGGCTACTCAATACTGCCCCTGCAGCCCAAACAGGTTAATGCAATCGCCGTGTTAGAATTCTAAAAATAACTTCATTACGACATACAGCTTAGTTATAGCGAGAGAGTACCCAAAATCTGGGCGCAAACGACTATTTCACATGTTCGACAGATATATGAAATAGCATCATAAAATGGGTCCTACTTTTGACGATCTTCCATCAGAATGTTGTACAAGGGGTCCTTTGTCCAGAACAATCGTTGTTTGGATTTAGAATGTCCTCTTCTCCAGTCAATTAGCACGGAAAGCTAGCAAAGTAGCGCGAAGCTCTCCTTCCTGAACAAAGGCACACAACGCAACACGCCTAACGTCCCGAATAAATTTCAATAATCTAATAAAACTATATTGAAAAAACATACTTTACGATGATATTGTCACATGTATCAAATAAAATCAAAGCCGGAGATATTAGTCGTCTATAACGACAGCTTTTCAGAAGGCAAAACCAGGTCCCTTCACGCGCTCTCCAGAAAACAGGAAACTGGTGACACGTCATGCCGAGAGCTTTTATTCGACCCCAGATCAAGTTATACACTCCATTTCTTCTCTCACTGCCTGTCGACATCTAGTGGAAGACGTATGAAGTGCGTGTATACTGATATATATGAAGGACATTTATAGGCAGGCCCTAGAACAGAGCATCGATTTCAGATTTTCCACTTCCTGTCAGGAAGTTTGCTGCAAAATGAGTTCTGTTTTACTCACAGATATAATTCAAACGGTTTTAGAAACTAGAGAGTGTTTTCTATCCAACAGTAATAATAATATGCATATTGTACGAGCAAGAATTGAGTATGAGGCCGTTTAAATTGGGCACGATTTTCCCCCAAAGTGAAAACAGCGCCCTCTGTCCTCAACAGGTTTTAACCCTCAACGATGGTATTCTGACTGGCACTGATGACAGCCATGTTGGGTAATGAGAAACACTCTCCCTGTTAAAATCCCTGTCACACACATACGCAGGCAGGCAGGCAGGCAGGTGTACTTACACACACACACACACACACACACACACACACACACACACACACACACACACACACACACACACACACACACACACACACACACACACACACACACACACACACACACACACACACTTTCTCCATATCATATTACAGCATCTCTCCCTGATTGTAGATGTCCCCTCTCCTGTGAACTGAGCCTGAAGACAAGGCTGGTGGGATGGTTTGAATCCATCACAGCAGATCTGATAACGTAAGCTATCAGTCATGCTGTTAGAGATGTGACCTACCAGGCTGCAATCTAATATATAAATAATAATTTTCATAGATCATAAGTGAGATGACTCAGAAAAAGTTTACTAAAGGATTCTTGAAAAGTACATTTATCTTGTAACTTTTGTGTCTCAACATGATTAAACTCAGACAGCGTACGCTAATTAAAAGGAAGACTTTTAATAAATGAGGCTTGATTGGGGTAATTGAACCCTCTTTGTCCTTGATTGCAGTTGTAATCATTGTCCTTGAACATTTACACTACAGTTATTCAGCAATTCATACTTAGATTGAAAACAGACAGAAAGAGGGAAACTTCAATCTCGTGCTGTTAAAGACAATGTCACCGAAATAGGAATTCCCCATGGTTCATGTTGTCATGTCAGTGGTGAACCATGAGACACACTAGTAAGATGTACGGATAGAAGAGTCATCACCATACATACAGTATTACCTTCCATCAAGTGAAATAAACAGAACCGATGGAGATGTTTAAAAGGTACTTTCATCCGTCTAATTCAGCTGTCTGTATTGTGTACATGCAGTACATAGAGTTGTTACGAACTGGCTCGTAGCCCGTAGCAGCTCTTTGTATTGTCTGTATCTAGCTGTGTAGCATCTCTCTCTCTCTGTATTGTAAGGGTCTGTATCTAGCTGTGTAGCAGGTCTCTCTGTATTGTAAGGGTCTGTATCTAGCTGTGTAGCATCTCTCTGTATTGTAAGGGTCTGTATCTAGCTGTGTAGCAGCTCTCTGTATTGTAAGGGTCTGTATCTAGCTGTGTAGCAGGTCTCTCTGTATTGTAAGGGTCTGTATCTAGCTGTGTAGCATCTCTCTGTATTGTAAGGGTCTGTATCTAGCTGTGTAGCAGGTCTCTCTCGCTCTGTATTGTAAGGGTCTGTATCTAGCTGTGTAGCAGGTCTTTGTAAGGGTCTGTATCTAGCTGTGTAGCATCTCTCTCTCTCTGTATTGTAAGGGTCTGTATCTAGCTGTGTAGCAGGTCTCTCTGTATTGTAAGGGTCTGTATCTAGCTGTGTAGCATCTCTCTGTATTGTAAGGGTCTGTAGCTAGCTGTGTAGCAGGTCTCTCTCTGTATTATAAGGGTCTGTAGCTAGCTGTGTAGCAGGTCTCTCTGTATTATAAGAGTCTGTAGCTAGCTGTGTAGCAGGTCTCTCTCTGTATTATAAGAGTCTGTAGTTAGCTGTGTAGCAGGTCTCTCTCTGTATTATAAGGGTCTGTAGCTAGCTGTGTAGCAGGTCTCTCTAAGGGTCTGTATCTAGCTGTGTAGCATCTCTCTCTCTCTGTATTGTAAGGGTCTGTATCTAGCTGTGTAGCAGGTCTCTCTGTATTGTAAGGGTCTGTAGCTAGCTGTGTGGCAGGTCTCTCTGTATTATAAGGGTCTGTAGCTAGCTGTGTAGCAGGTCTCTCTCTGTATTATAAGGGTCTGTAGTTAGCTGTGTAGCAGGTCTCTCTCTGTATTATAAGGGTCTGTAGCTAGCTGTGTAGCAGGTCTCTCTCTGTATTATAAGGGTCTGTAGCTAGCTGTGTAGCAGGTCTCTCTCTGTATTATAAGGGTCTGTAGCTAGCTGTGTAGCAGGTCTCTCTGTATTATAAGAGTCTGTAGCTAGCTGTGTAGCAGGTCTCTCTCTGTATTATAAGGGTCTGTAGCTAGCTGTGTAGCAGCTCTCTGTATTGTAAGGGTCTGTATCTAGCTGTGTAGCAGGTCTCTCTCTCTCTCTATCTCCCTCTCTCTCCCTCTCTCTCCCTCTCTCTCCCGCTCTCTCTCTCGTATTACGAACCGGCTCATAGCCCATAACAAAGAGGGAGACAACACGGAGATGAAGAAGTAACAACGTATATTTATTAAATAATGTGTATTTATCCCAGGGACACAGCTGAGCCCAGGTGTGTCCCATTTCGCTGACGACCCTCCCGGCTCCGCCCACCGACATCCTATAAAGGAAAACAAGAGCAAGAGAAAGATTTCCGCAGACAGAGTGGGAGGGTCACAGTGGTGTAAGGTACTTAAGTAAAAATACTTAAAAGTACTACTTAAGTCATTTTGGGGGGTATCTGTACTTTATTTTACTATTTATATGTTTTGCAAACTTTAATTTTACTTCACTACATTCTTAATGAAAAATAATGTACTTTTTACTCCATACAACGTCCCTGACACTCAAAAGTACTCATTACATTTTGACAGGAAAATGGTCCAATTCACACACTTATCAAGAGAACATCTCTGGTCATCCCTACTGCCTCTGATCTGGTGGACTCACTAAACACAAATGCTTCGTATGTACATGATGTCTGAGTGTCTGAGTGCTGGCTATCCGTATATGAAAAAATACAAGAAAATCGTGCCGTCTGCTTTGCTTAATATAAGGAATTTTAAATGGTTTAAACTTGTACTTTTACTTTTGATACTTAAGTGAATGTAAAACCAAATACTTTTACTCAAGTAGTATTTTACTGGGTGACTTTCACTTTTACATGAGTCATTTTCTATTACTGCATCAATACTTTTACTCATGTATGACAATTGAG
Organism: Salvelinus namaycush; assembly: GCF_016432855.1. Taxonomy (NCBI): domain Eukaryota; kingdom Metazoa; phylum Chordata; class Actinopteri; order Salmoniformes; family Salmonidae; genus Salvelinus; species Salvelinus namaycush. Next base: position 27,515,480 of record NC_052323.1, read on the forward strand.
TCTTCTTTTTAAAGGAATGTTTAAAATATATATATATATTTTAGGCTTTTTGTGGGGGTTTTGCACCTCAATTCTTTGAGTATTTTTGTCAGTGCTCATGTAAGGTACCTTTTTTTACATAATATCTGTGAGGAGATGGATGTTTATATTCCAAGGTTTATGATATATACATTCTGAATAAAAGCCTTCTAAATTGTATTCATTTGAGATAAGCTTTACTACTGTGACACAAGGAGGTATAGTTCAATGCCCACTATACATAGTATTTGCAGAAGATGGAGTGAAGAGGCAATGTAATGTGAAATGTGATTTGGACACATCCTGGTATGTGAGCTGTCTGTGGGTGGCCAAAGCTCCTCACTGATTTCCATTCCTTTCCAAACGGTTCAGCACAGTGGGTAAATGCTCCTACAGGCCACCACTCATGTAAGTGTATAATGAACGTAGGTGGATAGGCTTTCAATTCTGGCTGTTTTAGCCACTCCTCCATATCAGCAGCACACTGCCACCCAGTGGCGTTACACAACATTTTTTTTTTTGTTAACACCAGAGTTCATTTTCTTGAAGTGTTTCACAGTGTGTTGCCTATCTATCAATCTGTACTCTCTGATTATTCTCCAGTGAGGGTTATCAGTGATGAACACCATTAAACACAAATAATACATCCCAAATGGCACCCTATTCCCTGTATAGTCCACTGCAAAATGACACTATTATCTCCATCTGCTACACAGCGTTGCATTAAACACCACATAGCGCCATTCAAAAACTCCTGTTTTTCAATATTTACCAAGACAGAACAAATAAAGAAGGAGATTGATCAGTTACAGAGATATACGGCCTGAATACGGCAGTGGGGGACAATTGACGACAGCTTAATGGGGAGGAGATGCTGACCTGTTGCACCCTCTACAACCACTGTGATTATTATTATCTGACCCTGCTGGTCATCTATGAACATTTGAACATCTTGGTCATGTTCTGTTATAATCTCCACCCGGCACAGCCAGAAGAGGACTGGCCACCCCTCATAGCCTGGTTCCTCTCTAGGTTTCTTCCCAGGTTTTGGCCTTTCTAGGGAATTTTAGCCACCGTGCTTCTACACCTGCATTGCTTGCTGTTTGGGGTTTTAGGCTGGGTTTCTGTACAGCACTTTGTGACATCAGCTGATGTAAGAAGGGGTTTATAAATACATTTGATTGATTGATTGATTGATTGATTGATTGATTGATTGATTGATTGATTGATTGATTGATTGATTGATTGATTGATTGATTGATTGATTGATTGATTGATTGATTGCTTGATTGATTGAGGTAGAATCTGATCTCTTTTAATGGTATGTGTTGGTTGGGTTTTTCCTGGATCAAAGCCAGCGTTCACAGAAATGTGATGCAACAACTATGCAACAACTATGGGCTATAAAATGAAGCTGAAAACTTGATGCTCATCAGGTCTCTTACATCTACCGCACAGGTCAGTCCCTCTGGTATCTGGTTTATAAGAGCTTAGTAAAAACAAGAGGACCACTTAGTATCTGAAAGCATCGTTGACGTTGAGGAAAGATGGCAGTATCACAAAAACACACAAGGCTTTGATTTCAGGAGCATCACTCAAAACAAGGTGCATCTAACAGATGATATAACTTTAATGTTTTGAGGCCTCAGACCACCACACACAAACACTCCTTACATGTGAAATCATTGGTTTGATGTGTGTTAATGATGGTGAATATTTGTGAAGCCACCAACTCCTCAGTCAGTGACTCAGAAGGGTCATTATTTTTTGGGGACTACAGAAGGCACTCCACAGAACAGCTGTCTGTATACCACACACACGCAATAACACACACACAACAAAGCTGTTAATAAACAAAGCAAAGCAGTGTGAATTACCCTGGGCAAAATTATACTGTCTCCCCTTTCCACAACACATTAGAACATCAGAACATTAAACATCAGAACATTAGAACATCAGAACATTAAACATCAGAACATTAGAACATTAGAAAATCAGAACATTAAACATCAGAACATTACAACATTAGAACATCAGAACATTAGAACATTAGAACCTCAGAACATTAGAGCACCAGAACATTAGAACATTAGAACATCAGAACATGAAACATCAGAACATTAGAACACCAGAACATTAGAACATCAGAACATTAGAACATTAGAAAACCAGAACATTAGAACACCAGAACATTAGAACATCAGAACATCAGCACATTAGAACATTAGAACATCAAGACATCAAGACATTAGAACGTCAGAACATTAGAACATCAGAACATTAGAACATCAGAACATTAGAACATTAGAACATCAGAACATCAGAACATTAGAACATCAGAGCATTAGAACATTAGAACATTAGAATATCAGAACATTAAACATCAGAACATTAGAACCTCAGAACATTAGAACACCAGAACATTGGAACATCAGAGCATTAGGACATTAGAAAACCAGAACATTAGAACATTAGAACATCAGAACACCAGAACATTAGGACATCAGGACATCAGAACATCAAGACATCAAGACATTAGAACATTAGACCATTAGAACATCAGGACATCGAGACATCAAGGCATTAGAACATCAGAACATTAGAACATCAGAACATCAGAACATCAGAACATCAGAACATCAGAACATTAGAACATTAGAACATCAGAACATTAGAACATATGCAGAACATATGCTTACATATTTGTCTTTCCTTTCAGTTTCGGGTCATATTGCAGCTGTATAGAGAAGAGTTTGCCTCATGTCAATGTGGGCCTGAGGGAATGTCGTGCTAGAGCCACTCAATCAATCATCAATGTGGGCCTGAGGGAATGTCGTGCTAGAGCCACTCAATCAATCATCAATGTGGGCCTGAGGGAATGTCGTGCTAGAGCCACTCAATCAATCATCAATGTGGGCCTGAGGGAATGTCGTGCTAGAGCCACTCAATCAATCATCAATGTGGGCCTGAGGGAATGTCGTGCTAGAGCCACTCAATCAATCATCAATGTGGGCCTGAGGGAATGTCGTGCTAGAGCCACTCAATCAATCATCAATGTGGGCCTGAGGGAATGTCGTGCTAGAGCCACTCAATCAATCATTAATGAAAAATGGAAAACAAACATTTTGTTTGAAAGAAAACATTTACATTTGAATGTAAATGTATTACATTTATTTAACAGGGTCAATCAGCGCCCAGCTTCCAATCAACAATGCAAATCAATATGATTTCAGAGTGATATACTGTATCTGAGGTCTTTTTCTTAATGTACTGCTCTCCTCTGTATAAATGAGGGAAAAATACACTGTGTCTGTAAACAACGCTGTTGTAATACTTGACAAATGTAATCTATCTTGACTACCATTTAATGTAAAATGTCAGTGATAAATTGTAACTATAACCAAGCAATATTTCAAATGAATTCTGTTCTGGAGAGACTGGGAGTCTGGGTGATTTGTGTCTGAGGGAGTAAACAACTTTGATAAATGTACCCCGATCTATTTGTCATCCCTTTTGCTCCATCATTTTCATGGTTAAATGAAGCAATTTGTTTCTCTGTAGCGCAATCTGGTCGGGGTTGATTATCCAAGCTGGTGATGTCCTCGTACGATAAAAATAGAACGCCATAGTCTGCTTCCCAAATGGCACCCTCCTCCCGACATAGTGCACTACTATCAAGCAGGCCCATAGGGTCCTATGCAGGGAATAGTCTGCCGATTTGGACGCAGTTGTATAAAGGCTAGCCGCCCACTTCATCTGCCAATAGTAGACTTTGTATTCTGCCTGTCTGGGATAATTGCATAATGTGACTTTTGTGGGAGAATGTGAGAAAGCACCGTTTTAATGACAGTAATGAATCTTGTTGGAGAGGCATTGAACTGTGGCATTCATATGGTTCCAAACAGGGGCCATTTTCTCTCATCCATCACCGGCCAGTGTTAATTTAATCAACAAAAATAGTGACAAAAATATTTGTGAAACAGTATTTTTTTGAGGCAATTCACGAGACTAGAAATGACTAAATAGACACAGAAAAAAACGATAACTAATAGAAAACAATGAGAAATTATCTCTGTGACTAAAATCGGACTATTTTAAGTTGACTGGAAAATAGATTTTAGATTGAGTGCTTTTCAGTGATAAGCACAATTAATATTAGCAGCACAGATGCGCAGTTCTGTTCAACAGTGGGAAGTATGTGCCACACCCGGCACACACAGCCTACATCAGCTGATGAGCTGCGGGGGGGCAAGCGATGAGTGTTGGCAGACAAGCAGTCAGGCTCCGCCCCAGCTCCGCCTCTGATTATACACATCGCAGAGGCGACTGTCTTGCTTCCCCGTAGCTAACCAATCACCACCAGCCTTCTAGTTAGCTACTCTTTGCCTGGTTAAGAAACACAAGCTCCGTGGCCTCCCGAGTGGTGCAGCGCTCTAAGGCGCCAATACAGACCCGGGATTGATCCTGGGCTGTGTCATAACCGGCCGTAATCGGGAGTCCCATAGGGCGGGTCACAATTGGCCCAGCATTGTTAGGGTTAGGGGAGGGTTTGGTCGTGGGAGGGCTTTACTTGGCTCATCACACTCTAGCGACTCCTTGTGGAAGGCTGGGCGCCTGCAGGCTTACATCTGACGTCAGTCCTCTGACACATTGGTGTGGCTGGCTTCCGGGATAAGCGGGCGGGTGTTAAGAAGCGCGGTTTGGCGGGTCATGTTTTGGAGGACGCATGACTTGACCTTCACCTCCCGAGCGCATTGGGGAGTTGCAGCAATGAGACAAGATCGAATTTGGGGATAAGAAGTGGGTAAAATAAAAAATAAATAAATAAGAGCACGCCGTCCTCAAACAATCGCATGGCTTTCGCTGTAATAGCTACTGTAAATCAGTGCTGTTAGATTAACACGAATTTAAGATTTCAGCCGATATAAGACACGTATATGTACATAAATGTTTAAAATCCATAACATTTATGGTTATTTATTTGAATTGTGTGCCCTCCAGTTTCACCGGAAGTTGTCCTGCTAGCATGACCCCTAGCCCTAATCAAAGACGTTCCTAAGGATTGTGGAGGGTAATTCACACACACAGGGAGGGAGGTGAGGGAGAAAGGGAGAGATTAAATAATGAAGTATCCTCGTTTTCATTGCACTTCAGATGACAGCTAACTTGAAAATGGTAATTAGTGCTTGAATTGCTATCATCCAACAGGGTAGTGGAATTACTGTGCCTTGGGAAACATTTTCAGACGCCATGACTTTATCCACTTTTTGTTACAGCCTCATTCTAAAATGTATTAAATAAAAAAATATACACCCAATACCCCATAATGACAAATCAAAACAGTTTAAAAAAATGTATACCTCTGTAGGCTGCTCATATAATAATATGGATACCGTACAAACTCTTCCTAATATAGATACCATAACCTTGTAAAATGCACACCGTACTCTGGCATCCATACCTCTGTAGGCTGCTCACATATGAGTACAATAGAGAAGAGATTGCCAAATCATCCCTGTCACTCACAGGCTACTATTTAATTACCCATGCACTCACACATACTGTGGCTGTATTCACATTCACCTAGCTGAGGAATTCAATTAGGAATAGTATGATTTTCCTAGTGGCTAAACTGTTAGTCCTGTTGAGGATGTAGTCGTTGCCAAAGGTGCTTTAACAAAGCTCTGAGTAAAGGGTCTGAATACTTATGTAAATGTAATGTTTCAGTTTTTTATTTTTAATAAATTAGCCAAAAAATATAATCTGTTTTTGCTTTGTCATTATTGTGTGTAGATTGATGAGGGGGAAAAAACAATTTAATCAATTTTAGAAATAGGCTGTAACAAAATGTGGAAAAATACTTTCAGAAGGTGCTGTATATGAGAGTAAATCTAATTACAAGTAAAGAAGAAAAACCAAACCTGTTTTGATATTTGCATTCAACTTGTATACACCCCAAACATCCCACACAAGATAATCAATCGGGCATTAGATGTGTGCATCGTATTAAAATAACCAAAAGATTCTGAGATGTGGCATGTAAAAGCACACTGTAGATGTATTGTCAAATATTTGGTTTGTAGACACGCTATAGTTGGTGCCGTATTAGGACTTTGTATTAAATGAACACTGTACAACAGTTTGTCTACTCTGGAACAACGCTGGCATCATATCCTGAGGAACCCATAAAAGAGTGTCTTAATAGCCTTCCAGATATGGACACTTTGACTCATACTCTCACATCCATTCCTCCTGTAGTCCACTAACATAATATAGATACCATCCATTCCCCTGTAGTCCACTAACATAATAATATAGATACCATCCATTCCCCTGTAGTCTACTAACATAATAATATAGATACCATCCATTCCCCTGTAGTCCACTAACATATAATATAGATACCATCCATTCCCCCTGTAGTCTACTAACATAATAATATAGATACCATCCATTCCCCTGTAGTCCACTAACATAATATAGATACCATCCATTCCCCTGTAGTCTACTGACATAATAATACAGATACCATCCATTCCCCTGTAGTCTACTGACATAATAATATAGATACCATCCATTCCCCTGTAGTCCACTAACATAATAATATAGATACCATCCATTCCCCTGTAGTACACTAACATAATATAGATACCATCCATTCCCCCTGTAGTCCACTAACATAATAATATAGATACCATCCATTCCCCTGTAGTCCACTAACATAATATAGATACCATCCATTCCCCTGTAGTCCACTAACATAATATAGATACCATCCATTCCCCCTGTAGTCCACTAACATAATAATATAGATACCATCCATTCCCCCTGTAGTCTACTGACATAATAATATAGATACCATCCATTCCCTTGTAGTCTACTGACATAATAATATAGATACCATCCATCCCCCTGTAGTCTACTAACATAATATAGATACCATCCATTCCCCTGTAATCTACTAACATAATATAGATACCATCCATTCCCCCTGTAGTCTACTAACATAATATAGATACCATCCATTCCCCCTGTAGTCTACTAACATAATATAGATACTATCCATTCCCCCTGTAGTCCACTAACATAATAATATAGATACCATCCATTCCCCCTGTAGTCCACTAACATATAATATAGATACCATCCATTCCCCCTGTAGTGCTACTAACATAATAATATAGATGCCATCCATTCCCTGTAGTCTACTAACATAATAATATAGATACCATCCATTCCCCCTGTATTCTACTGACATAATAATATAGATACCATCCATTCCCCCTGTAACCACTAAATAATATAGATACCATCCATTCCCCCTGTAGTCTACTAACATAATAATATAGATACCATCATTCCCCCTGTAGTCTACTGACATATATAGATACCATCCATTCCCCCTGTAGTCCACTAACATAATAATATAGATACCATCCATTCCCCTGTAGTCTACTAACATAATATATAGATACCATCCATTCCCCCTGTAGTCTACTAACATAATAATATAGATACCATCCTTCCCCCTGTAGTCTACTAACATAATAAAGAATACCATCCATTCCCCCTGTAGTCTACTGACATATAATATAGATACCATCCATTCCCCTGTAGTCTACTGACATAATAATATAGATACCATCCATTCCCCTGTAGTCTACTAACATAATATAGATACCATCCATTCCCCCTGTAGTCTACTAACATAATATAGATACATCATTCCCCCGGTAGTCTACTGACATAATAATATAGATACCATCCATTCCCCTGTAGTCTACTAACATAATAATATAGATACCATCCATTCCCCCTGTAGTCTACTAACATAATATAGATACCATCCATTCCCCTGTAGTCTACTAACATAATAATATAGATACCATCCATTCCCCCTGTAGTCTACTAACATAATAATATAGATACCATCCATTCCCCTGTAGTCTACACATAATAATTAGATACCATCCATTCCCCCTGTAGTCTACTGACATAATAATATAGATACCATCCATTCCCCCGGTAGTCTACTGACATAATAATATAGATACCATCCATTCCCCTGTAGTCTACTAACATAATAATATAGATACCATCCATTCCCCCTGTAGTCTACTAACATAATATAGTACCATCCTCCCTTATCTCTAACTAATATAGATACCATCCATCCCCCTGTAGTCTACTAACATAATATAGATACCATCCATTCCCCCTGTAGTCCACTAACATAATATAGATACCATCCATTCCCCTGTAGTCCACTAACATAATAATATAGATACCATCCATTCCCCCTGTAGTCTACTAACATAATAATATAGATACCATCCATTCCCCCTGTAGTCTACTAACATAATATAGATACCATCCATTCCCCTTTAGTCTACTGACATAATAATATAGATACCATCCATTCCCCCTGTAGTCTACTAACATAATATAGATACCATCCATTCCCCTGTAGTCTACTAACATAATATAGATACCATAAATTCCCCCTGTAGTCTACTGACATAATAATATAGATACCATCCATTCCCCTGTAGTCTACTAACATAATAATATAGATACCATCCATTCCCCTGTAGTCTACTAACATAATAATATAGATACCATCCATTCCCCTGTAGTCTACTAACATAATAATATAGATACCATCCATTCCCCTGTAGTCTACTAACATAATAATATAGATACCATCCATTCCCCCTGTAGTCCACTAACATAATGATTTAGATACCATCCATTCCCCCTGTAGTCTACTAACATAATAATATAGATACCATCCATTCCCCTGTAGTCCACTAACATAATAATATAGATACCATCCATTCCCCTGTAGTCTACTAACATAATATAGATACCATCCATTCCCCCTGTAGTCCACTAACATAATAATATAGATACCATCCATTCCCCCTGTAGTCCACTAACATAATATAGATACCATCCATTCCCCCTGTAGTCTACTAACATAATAATATAGATACCATCCATTCCCCCTGTAGTCTACTAACATAATAATATAGATACCATCCATTCCCCTGTAGTCTACTAACATAATAATATAGATACCATCCATTCCCCTGTAGTCCATTAACATAATAATATAGATACCATCCATTCCCCTGTAGTCCACTAACATAATATAGATACCATCCATTCCCCTGTAGTCTACTAACATAATAATATAGATACCATCCATTCCCCTTTAGTCTACTAACATAATAATATAGATACCATCCATTCCCCCTGTAGTCTACTAACATAATAATATAGATACCATCCATTCCCCTGTAGTCCACTAACATAATAATATAGATACCATCCATTCCCCCTGTAGTCTACTGACATAATAATATAGATACCATCCATTCCCCCTGTAGTCTACTAACATAATAATATAGATACCATCCATTCCCCCTGTAATCTACTAACATAATATAGATACCATCCATTGCCCTGTAGTCCACTAACATAATATAGATACCATCCATTCCCCTGTAGTCTACTAACATAATAATATAGATCCACCATCCCCTGTAGTCTACAACATATATATAGATACCATCCATTCCCCCTGTAATCTACTACAATAATATAGATACCATCCATTCCCCTGTAGTCCACTAACATAATATATACCATCCATTCCCCTGTAGTCCACTAACATAATATAGATACCATCCATTCCCCTGTAGTCCACTAACATAATATAGATACCATCCATTCCCCCTGTAGTCTACTAACATAATATAGATACCATCCATTCCCCCTGTAGTCTACTAACATAATATAGATACCATCCATTCCCCCTGTAGTCTACTAACATGATAATATAGATACCATCCATTCCCCTGTAGTCCACTAACATAATAATATAGATACCATCCATTCCCCCTGTAGTCCACTAACATAATAATATAGATACCATCCATTCCCCCTGTAGTCTACTAACATAATAATATAGATGCCATCCATTCCCCTGTAGTCTACTAACATAATAATATAGATACCATCCATTCCCCCTGTAGTCTACTGACATAATAATATAGATACCATCCATTCCCCCTGTAGTACACTAACATAATATAGATACCATCCATTCCCCTGTAGTCTACTAACATAATAATATAGATACCATCCATTCCCCCTGTAGTCTACTGACATAATATAGATACCATCCATTCCCCCTGTAGTCCACTAACATAATAATATAGATACCATCCATTCCCCTGTAGTCTACTAACATAATAATATAGATACCATCCATTCCCCCTGTAGTCTACTAACATAATAATATAGATACCATCCATTCCCCCTGTAGTCTACTAACATAATAATATAGATACCATCCATTCCCCTGTAGTCTACTGACATAATAATATAGATACCTTCCATTCCCCCTGTGGTCTACTGACATAATAATATAGATACCATCCATTCCCCTGTAGTCTACTAACATAATATAGATACCATCCATTCCCCCTGTAGTCTACTGACATAATATAGATACCATCCATTCCCCTGTAGTCTACTGACATAATAATATAGATACCATCCATTCCCCCTGTAGTCCACTAACATAATATAGATACCATCCATTCCCCCTGTAGTCTACTAACATAATAATATAGATACCATCCATTCCCCCTGTAGTCTACTAACATAATAATAAGATACCATCCATTCCCCTGTAGTCTACTAACATAATAATATAGATACCATCCATTCCCCTGTAGTCCACTAACATAATATAGATACCATCCATTCCCCTGTAGTCCACTAACATAATATAGATACCATCCATTCCCCTGTAGTCTACTAACATAATAATATAGATACCATCCATTCCCCTGTAGTCCACTAACATAATAATATGATACCATCCATTCCCCTGTAGTCTACTAACTAATAATATAGATACCATCCATTCCCCCTGTAGTCTACTGACATAATAATATAGATACCATCCATTCCCCCTGTAGTCTACTAACATAATAATATAGATACCATCCATTCCCCCTGTAATCTACTAACATAATATAGATACCATCCATTCCCCTGTAGTCCACTAACATAATATAGATACCATCCATTCCCTGTAGTCCACTAACATATATAGATACCATCCATTCCCCTGTAGTCCACTAACATAATAGATACCATCCATTCCCCTGTAGTCTACTACATAATATAGATACCATCCATTCCCCCGTAGTCTACTAACATAATATAGATACCATCCATTCCCCTGTAGTCTACTAACATATATATAGATACCATCCATTCCCCTGTAGTCTACTAACATAATATATAGATACCATCCATTCCCCTGTAGTCTACTAACATAATAATATAGATACCATCCATTCCCCTGTAGTCCACTACATATATAGATACCATCCATTCCCCTGTAGTCCACTAACATAATATAGATACATCCTTCCCCTGTAGTCCACTAACATATAATATAGATACCATCCATTCCCCCTGTAGTCCACTAACATAATATAGATACCATCCATTCCCCTGTAGTCACTAACATATATATAGATACCATCCATCCCCTGTAGTCCACTAACATAATAATATAGATACCATCCATTCCCCTGTAGTCCACTAACATAATAATATAGATACCATCCATTCCCCCTGTAGTCCACTAACATAATATAGATACCATCCATTCCCCCTGTAGTCCACTAACATAATATAGATACTATCCATTCCCCTGTAGTCCACTAACATAATAATATAGATACCATCCATTCCCCTGTAGTCCACTAACATAATAATATAGATACCATCCATTCCCCCTGTAGTCCACTAACATAATATAGATACCATCCATTCCCCTGTAGTCCACTAACATAATATAGATACCATCCATTCCCCCTGTAGTCTACTAACATAATATAGATACCATCCATTCCCCTGTAGTCTACTAACATAATAATATAGATACCATCCATTCCCCTGTAGTCCACTAACATAATAATATAGATACCATCCATTCCCCCTGTAGTCTACTAACATAATAATATAGATACCATCCATTCCCCCTGTAGTCTACTAACATAATAATATAGATACCATCCATTCCCCCTGTAGTCCACTAACATAATAATATAGATACCATCCATTCCCCCTGTAGTCTACTGACATAATAATATAGATACCATCCATTCCCCTGTAGTCCACTAACATAATATAGATACCATCCATTCCCCCTGTAGTCTACTGACATAAAAATATGGATACCGTACAAACTCTTCCTAATATAGATACCATAACTTGTTGTAAAATGGACGCCATACCTCTGTAGGCTGCTCGTATATGAGTACAATAGAGAGGAGAGTGCCAAATCATCCCTGTCACTCACAGGCTACTTTTTAATTACCCATGCACTCACAAATACTGTGGATGTATTCACATTCACATAGCTGAGGAATTTTCCTAGTGGCCAAAATGGCTGTTAGTCCGGTCGAGGATGTAATCATTGCCAAGGGTGCTTTAACAAAGTACTGAGTTAAGGGTCTGAATATTTACAGTTGAAGTTGCAAGTTCACATACACTTAAGTCGGAGTCATTAAAACTCGTTTTTTCAACCACTCCACAAATTTCTTGATAACAAACTATAGTTTTGGCAAGTCGGTTAGGACATGTACTTTGTGCATGACACAAGTAATTTTCCCAACAATTGTTTACAGACAGATTATTTAACTTATAATTAACTGTATCACAATTCCAGTGGGTCAGAAGTTCACATGCACTATGTTGGCCTGCCCTTAAACAGTTTGGAATATTCCAGAAAATTATGTAATGGCTTTAGAAGCTTCTGATAGGCTAATTGACATCATTTGAGTCAATTGGAGGTGTACCTGTGGATGTATTTCAAGGCCTACCTTCAAACTCAGTGCATCTTTGCTTGACATCATGGGAAAAACAAAAGAAATCAGCCAAAACCTCAGAAAAAAAATTGGAGACCTCCACAAGTTTGGTTCATCCTTGGGAGCAATTTCCAAACGCCTGAAGTTACCACATTCATCTGTACAAACAATAGTATGCAAGTATAAACCCCATGGGACCACGCAGCCATCATACCGCTCAGGAAGGAGACGCGTTCTGTCTCCTAGAGATGAACGTACTTTGGTGCGAAAAGTGCAAATCAATCCCAGAACAACAGCAAAGGACCTTGTGAAGATGCTGGAGGAAACAGGTACAAAAGCATCTATATCCACAGTAAACGAGTCCTATATTGACATAATCTGAAAGGCCGCTCAGCAAGGAAGAAGCCACTGCTCCAAAACCGCCATAAAAAAGCCAGACTATGGTTTGTAACTGCACATCGGGACAAAGATTGTACTTTTTGGAGAAATGTTGTCTGGTCTGATGAAACAAAAATAGAACTGTTTGGCCATAATGACCATCGTTATGTTTTGGAGGAAAAAGGGAGATGCTTGCAAGCCGAAGAACACAATCCCAACCGTGAAGCACGGGGGTGGCAACATCATGTGGTGGGGGTGCTTTGCTGCAGGAGGGACTGGTGCACTTCACAAGATAGATGGCATCATGAGGCAGGAAAACTATGTGGGTATATTGAATCAACATCTCAAGACATCAGTCAGGAAGTTAAAGCTTGGTCGCAAATGGGTCTTCCAAATGGACAATGACCCCAAGTATACTTCCAAAGTTGTGTAAAAATGGCGTGAGGACAGCAAAGTCAAAGTGTTGGAGTGGCCATCACAAAGCCCTGACCTCAATCCTATAGAAAATGTCTGGGCAGAACTGAAAAAGCATGTGTGAGCAAGGAGGCCTACAAACCTGACTCCGTTACACCAGCTCTGTCAGGAGGAATGGGCCAAAATTCACCCAACCTATTGTGGGAAGCTTGTGGAAAGCTACCTAAAACGTTTGACCCAATTTAAACGATTTAATGGCAATGCTACCAAATTCTAATTGAGTGTATGCAAACTTCTGACCCACTGGGAATGTGATGAAAGAAATAATAGCTGAAATAATCATTCTCTCTAATGTTATTCTGACATTTCAAATTCTTAAAATAAAGCTGTGATTCTAACTGACCTAAAGACAGGGAATTCTTACTAGAATTAAATGTCAGGAATTGTGAAAAACTGAGTTTAAATGTATTTGGCTGAGGTGTATGTAAACGTCACTCACAGGCTACTTTTTAATTACGCACTCACACATACTGTGGCTGTATTCACATTCACATAGCTGAGGAATTCAATTAGGAATAGTGAAGTATGATTTTCCTAGTGGCTAAACTGATGATGTTAGTCCTGTAATCAGTTTAAACCAATTGAATCTCAAAGCTTCTGTAATATACAGTACAGTGCATTCAGAAAATATTCAGACCCCTTCACTCTCTCCACATTTTGTTACTTTACAGCCTTATTCTAAAATTAATGAAATTGATTTTTTCCCCCCGCATCAAGCTACACACAATATCTCAAAATGACAAAGCAAAAACAGGTTTTTAGAATTTTTGCAACTCTATAAAATAATAATAATAATGTAATATAACATTTAAATAAGTATTCAGACCTTTTACTCAGTACTTTGTTGAAGCACCTTTGGCAGCGATTACAGCCTCAAGTCTTCTTGGGTATGACCTTACAAACTTGGCACACCTGTATTTGCCCACTCTTCTCTGCAGATCCTCTCAAGCTCTGTCAGGTTGGATGGGGAGTGTTGCTGCATAGCTATTTTCAGGTCTCTCCAGAGATGTTCGATTGTGTTCAAGTCCTCTGGCTGGGCCACTCAAGGACATTCAGAGAGTTGTCCCGAAGCCACTCATGCATTGTCTTGGCTGTGTTCTTAGGGTCGTTGTCCTGTTGGAAGGTGAACCTGCCTCAGTCTGAGGACCTGAGCGCTCTGGAGCAGGTTTTCATCAAGGATCTCTCTGTACTTTGCTCCGTTCATCTTTCCCTCGATCCTGACTAAACTCCCAGTCCCTGCTGTTGAAAAACATCCCTACAGCATGATGCTGCCACCACAATGCTTCACCGTAGGGATGGTACCAGGTTTCCTCCAGATGTGACACTTTGAATTCAAGCCTAAAAGTTCAATCTTGGTTTCATCAGACCAGAGAATCTTGTTTCTCATGGTCTGAGAGTCTTTTAGGTGCCTTTCTGCAAACTCCAAGGGGGCTGTCATGTGCCTTTTACTGAGGAGTGGCTTCCGTTTGGCCACTCTACCATGCTGCAGCGATCGTTGTCCTTCTGGAAGGTTCTCCAATCTCCACAGAGGAACTCTGGAGCTCTTTCAAAGTGACCATCGGCTTCTTGGTCACCTCCCTGACCAAGGCCCTTCTTCACCGATTGCTCAGTTTGGCCGGTCAGCCAGCTCTAGGAAGAGTCTTGGTGCTTTCAAACTTCTTCCATTTAAGAATGATGGAGGTCACTGTGTTCTTGGGGACCTTCAATGCTGCAGAAATGTTTTGGTACCCTTCCCCAGATCTGTGCCTCAACACAATCCTGTGTCGGAGCTGTAGACAATTCCTTCAACCTCATGACTTGGTTTTTGCTCTGACGTGCTCTGTCAACTGTGGGACCTTATATAGACAGGTGTTTCCTTTCCAAATCATGTCAAATCCATTGAATTTACCACAGGTGGACTCCAATCAAATTGTAGAAACATCTCAAGGATGATCAATGGAAACAGGATGCACCCGAGCTCAATTTTGTGTGTCATAGCAAAGGGTCTGCATAATTATGTTAATAAGATATTTCAGTTTTTTTTTATAAATTTGGAAAATAAATCTAAAAAGCAGTTTTTGCTTTGTCATTATGTGGTATTGTGTGTAGATTGATGAAGAAAACATTTTATTTAATTAATTTTAGGATAAGGTTATAATGTAACAAATATGGAAAAAGGGAAGGGGACTGAATCCTTTCCTTTAGGCACTGTATATATTGTTTAATATTTTGTTTTATATATAGATATAGTTTTTTATACTGTTTAATATACTGTTTAATATATTGTTTTATATATTGTTTTAAATACTGTTTTATTTATTGTTTAATATATTGTTTTATATATTGTTTTAAATACTGTTTTATTTATTGTTTAATATATTGTTTTTTATACTGTTTAATATATTGTTTTATATATTGTTTTAAATACTGTTTTATTTATTGTTTAATATATTGTTTTATATATTGTTTTAAATACTGTTTTATTTATTGTTTTTTATACTGTTTAATATACTGTTTTATTTATTGTTTAATATATTGTTTTGTATACTGTTTTATATATTGTTTTATATATTGTTTTATATATAGGCCCCCATTTAATCAATTGCAGTTAAATGTTTCCCGAACCTGATCTCATCACTCAATGTATTATTTAAGCATTTTTACAAAATAACAAATGATCTAGAGGCTGGGTTTACTACACTGTGGGTTCATTCTGAAAGTTTGTGTGGTGTCTGGACTGTATTTTTTCAACTTATCAAGAAAAAACAACTCAGCATTATGAAATGTTCTGAAGAATATGTTCTGAAAAACGTAATGATTTGACTCCAAAAGGAAAGGGATGATGCCCTGCCCACATTCAGGTAGACTTGGAACAGCATCTCACTGCTGCAGTAAACTATTTTGTTGTTTTTAAGGAGTTTCAACTTCTGCTTCAATGAGATTCCAAGCAACACGTCTGCATTCTTTAAAAAAAAAAGCTTAGGAACTTGGCAAGGAGATCAAACGTGAAAGTCTGTGATTCGCAGGGTAGCGTCTATGCGTGAGAGATTTCATGAGAGAAGTCTTTTCATTTACCATGGAAGGAAAGGGAGACAAATCCTACCCGGCAAGGACGACCATATTTATTGGATTTTCATCCAAACCAAAATTTGGACAGAGCCCAGTTTTTAACCCTCATCAGAGTGTGTTGGATTACAGCCACTGAATATTGAATAGGCTGATAATCTTCCCATCAGAATGAGGAACATTGTTTTGAACCCCAGATGGTTCCAGAGTCATACAGCACTACACTAGTTCCACAGTGGTAGCCTAGCGATGGTAGCCTAGCGATGGTAGCCTAGCGATGCATATATTTTCCTACAGTGTCTTTTACCTTTGGGTTCCGACGAGGCTTCCTACAGGATTTAGATGACAATTCATTAATGAGGAATATTTATAAAACACCGTCATGTGGACCTAACTTTCTTGTGAAGTTTTAGAAGACCATTAGAAAACAGAGACTGTAATGACAGATGTATCACAGTCTCAATACTTTACCTGAGATCAATGTACATTTCCCGTAATATTGACAGTGGAAACCACAATAGAATGATATATGTTACTTTGACATATGCAAAACATTGATAAAGGTTGTATGGCACAGTATGCTCAGAAAAATAATATTTGTCCAACTCTGGAAACTCCTGGATACCCGTTTGTTTCAATATGACCCTATCCAAGCACAATATTTGATTATTCTGGAAGAAGCACCATAAGGTTGCCCATGAATACCTGTTGGAAATCAGCAAGGGCAGGACATTACATTTTTTTGGAGGGAAATATGTTTCAGTCTTCTGACGAGACCTGTATTGGCTTCAAATTGCTTTCTGTGACACTCGGCCCTGGTTATATTACCCAGAAAACCATCTCAGGGAAAGAGTTGTCACCTTCAGAGTGATCTGTCTACCGTCTGCCTGACAAAATGCACTCTTACTTTATCTCTCTCTTTCTCCCTATTGCTTTCACTGTCCATTTCTCACTGTCCATTTCTCTCTCACTGTGTATTTCTCTCTCTCTCTCTCTCTCTCTCTCTCTCTCTCTCTCTCTCTCTCTCTCTCTCTCTCTCTCTCTCTCTCTCTCTCTCTCTCTCACTCTCTTTCTCTTTCTCTTGGGCTCTTTCTCTCAGTCTCTTTCTCTCTCTTTCCATCAAACTATTTTCCTCTCTCTCAATCCTTTAATATCTATGCCTCTCTTGTCTCCTCTCCTCTCCTCCCCATCTCTTCCTCCCTCTCACGCCATCCCTCTCTCTCGCTCTCCATTCTGTATAGATCAAACTGCTGCTGTGATGCTGCACTCTCTGATTTTCAATCAATTCCAGGAGCAGAACCTTTAACTGGAGTCTGCCTGCTCTGTCAGTCTTCAAAGTTCCAACGCGATGCCTGGGGAGAAAATGGATGTTCAAGACAGCAGGGCTGGTGGGAGTTCGATTTCATTCAGCATTTACATTACAGTCTACCACAGTTGCAACTATCAAAGGTCAATGCTAATATAATTTTTTTTCAGTCCAGTAAGAGCTTGATCTTTCTATGTATTTATGCAGTGGTTTTGCATAAAGATGTTTTCTAAGACTACAAGAAAGTCTGAAGCCGTAGCATTGTGTTAGCACTGTCCTGTAGCTAACCCCCTGTCACAGAGAGGGACTATCTGACATTGTGTTAGTACTGTCCTGTAGCTAATCCCCTATAACAGAGAGGGACTATCTGACATTGTGTTAGCACTGTCCTGTAGCTGATCCCCTATAACAGAGAGGGACTATCTGACATTGTGTTAGCACTGTCCTGTAGCTGATCCCCTATAACAGAGAGGGACTATCTGACATTGTGTTAGCACTGTCCTGTAGCTGATCCCCTATAACAGAGAGGGACTATCTGACATTGTGTTAGCACTGTCCTGTAGCTGATCCCCTATAACAGAGAGGGGACTATCTGACATTGTGATAGCACTGTCCTGTAGCTGATCCCCTATAACAGAGAGGGACTATCTGACATTGTATTAGCACTGTCCTGTAGCTGATCCCCTATAACAGAGAGGGACTATCTGACATTGTGTTAGCACTGTCCTGTAGCTGATCCCCTATAACAGAGAGGGACTATCTGACATTGTGTTAGCACTGTCCTGTAGCTGATCCCCTATAACAGAGAGGGACTATCTGACATTGTGTTAGCACTGTCCTGTAGCTGATCCCCTATAACAGAGAGGGACTATCTGACATTGTGTTAGCACTGTCCTGTAGCTAACCCCCTGTAACAGAGAGGGACTATCTGACATTGTGTTAGCACTGTCCTGTAGCTGATCCCCTGTAACAGAGAAAGACTATGTGACATTGTGACGGTCCTGTAGCTGATCCCCTATAACAGAGAGGGACTATCTGACATTGTGATAGCACTGTCCTGTAGCTGATCCCCTGTAACAGAGAGGGACTATCTGACATAGTGTTAGCACTGTCCTGTAGCTAATCCCCTGTAACAGAGAGGGACTATCTGACATTGTGATAGCACTGTCCTGTAGCTAATCCCCTGTAACAGAGAGGGACTATCTGACATTGTGATAGCACTTTCCTGTAGCTAACCCCCTGTAACAGAGAGGGACTATCTGACATTGTGATAGCACTGTCCTGTAGCTAATCCCCTGTAACAGAGAGGGACTATCTGACATTGTGATAGCACTGTCCTGTAGCTGATCCCCTGTAACAGAGAGATACTATCTGACATTGTGTTAGCACTGTCCTGGAGCTAATCCCCTGTAACAGAGAGGGACAATCTGACATTGTGTTAGCACTGTCCTGCAGCTAATCCCCTGTAACAGAGAGAGACTATCTGACATTGTGTTAGCACTGTCCTGTAGCTAATCCCCTGTAACAGAGAGAGACTATCTGACATTGTGTTAGCACTGTCCTGTAGCTAATCCCCTATAACAGAGAGGGACTATCTGACATTGTGTTAGCACTATCCTGTAGCTGATCCCCTATAACAGAGAGGGACTATCTGACATTGTGTTAGCACTGTCCTGTAGCTGATCCCCTATAACAGAGAGGGACTATCTGACATTGTGTTAGCACTGTCCTGTAGCTGATCCCCTATAACAGAGAGGGACTATCTGACATTGTGTTAGCACTGTCCTGTAGCTAACCCCCTGTAACAGAGAGGGACTATCTGACATTGTGTTAGCACTGTCCTGTAGCTGATCCCCTGTAACAGAGAAAGACTATGTGACATTGTGACGGTCCTGTAGCTGATCCCCTATAACAGAGAGGGACTATCTGACACTGTGATAGCACTGTCCTGTAGCTGATCCCCTGTAACAGAGAGGGACTATCTGACATAGTGTTAGCACTGTCCTGTAGCTAATCCCCTGTAACAGAGAGGGACTATCTGACATTGTGATAGCACTGTCCTGTAGCTAATCCCCTGTAACAGAGAGGGACTATCTGACATTGTGATAGCACTGTCCTGTAGCTAACCCCCTGTAACAGAGAGGGACTATCTGACATTGTGATAGCACTGTCCTGTAGCTGATCCCCTGTAACAGAGAGGGACTATCTGACATTGTGATAGCACTGTCCTGTAGCTGATCCCCTGTAACAGAGAGATACTATCTGACATTGTGTTAGCACTGTCCTGTAGCTAATCCCCTGTAACAGAGAGGGACTACCTGACATTGTGTTAGCACTGTCCTGTAGCTAATCCCCTGTAACAGAGAGGGACAATCTGACATTGTGATAGCACTGTCCTGTAGCTGATCCCCTGTAACAGAGAGAGACTATCTGACATTGTGTTAGCACTGTCCTTTAGCTAATCCCCTGTAACAGAGAGGGACAATCTGACATTGTGATAGCACTGTCCTGTAGCTGATCCCCTGTAACAGAGAGAGACTATCTGACATTGTGTTAGCACTGTCCTGTAGCTAATCCCCTGTAACAGAGAGGGACTATCTGACATTGTGTTAGCACTGTCCTGTAGCTAATCCCCTGTAACAGAGAGGGACTATCTGACATTGTGTTAGCACTGTCCTGTAGCTAACCCCCTGTAACAGAGAGGGACAATCTGACATTGTGTTAGCACTGTCCTGCAGCTAATCCCCTGTAACAGAGAGAGACTATCTGACATTGTGTTAGCACTGTCCTGTAGCTAATCCCCTGTAACAGAGAGAGACTATCTGACATTGTGTTAGCACTGTCCTGTAGCTAATCCCCTATAACAGAGAGGGACTATCTGACATTGTGTTAGCACTATCCTGTAGCTGATCCCCTATAACAGAGAGGGACTATCTGACATTGTGATAGCACTGTCCTGTAGCTAACCCCCTGTAACAGAGAGGGACTATCTGACATTGTGTTAGCACTGTCCTGTAGCTGATCCCCTGTAACAGAGAAAGACTATGTGACATTGTGACTGTCCTGTAGCTGATCCCCTATAACAGAGAGGGACTATCTGACATTGTGATAGCACTGTCCTGTAGCTGATCCCCTGTAACAGAGAGGGACTATCTGACATTGTGTTAGCACTGTCCTGTAGCTAATCCCCTGTAACAGAGAGGGACTATCTGACATTGTGATAGCACTGTCATGTAGTTAACCCCCTGTAACAGAGAGGGACTAACTGACATTGTGATAGCACTGTCCTGTTGCTGATCCCCTGTAACAGAGAGGGACTATCTGACATTGTGATAGCACTGTCCTGTAGCTGATCCCCTGTAACAGAGAGATACTATCTGACATTGTGCTAGCACTGTCCTGTAGCTAATCCCCTGTAACAGAGAGGGACTATCTGACATTGTGTTAGCACTGTCCTGTAGCTAATCCCCTGTAACAGAGAGGGACAATCTGACATTGTGATAGCACTGTCCTGTAGCTGATCCCCTGTAACAGAGAGAGACTATCTGACATTGTGTTAGCACTGTCCTGTAGCTAATCCCCTGTAACAGAGAGGGACAATCTGACATTGTGATAGCACTGTCCTGTAGCTGATCCCCTGTAACAGAGAGAGACTATCTGACATTGTGTTAGCACTGTCCTGTAGCTAATCCCCTGTAACAGAGAGGGACTATCTGACATTGTGTTAGCACTGTCCTGTAGCTAACCCCCTGTAACAGAGAGGGACAATATGACATTGTGTTAGCACTGTCCTGCAGCTAATCCCCTGTAACAGAGAGAGACTATCTGACATTGTGTTAGCACTGTCCTGTAGCTAATCCCCTGTAACAGAGAGAGACTATCTGACATTGTGTTAGCACTGTCCTGTAGCTGATCCCCTGTAACTGAGAGGGACTATCTGACATTGTGTTAGCACTGTCCTGTAGCTAATCCCCTATAACAGAGAGGGACTATCTGACATTGTGTTAGCACTGTCCTGTAGCTGATCCCCTATAACAGAGAGGGACTATCTGACATTGTGATAGCACTGTCCTGTAGCTGATCCCCTATAACAGAGAGGGACTATCTGACATTGTGTTAGCACTGTCCTGTAGCTGATCCCCTATAACAGAGAGGGACTATCTGACATTGTGTTAGCACTGTCCTGTAGCTGATCCCCTATAACAGAGAGGGACTATCTGACATTGTGTTAGCACTGTCCTGTAGCTAACCCCCTGTAACAGAGAGGGACTATCTGACAATGTGTTAGCACTGTCCTGTAGCTGATCCCCTATAACAGAGAAAGACTATGTGACATTGTGACTGTCCTGTAGCTGATCCCCTATAACAGAGAGGGACTATCTGACATTGTGATAGCACTGTCCTGTAGCTGATCCCCTGTAACAGAGAGGGACTATCTGACATTGTGTTAGCACTGTCCTGTAGCTAATCCCCTGTAACAGAGAGGGACTATCTGACATTGTGATAGCACTGTCCTGTAGCTAACCCCCTGTAACAGAGAGGGACTATCTGACATTGTGATAGCACTGTCCTGTAGCTGATCCCCTGTAACAGAGAGGGACTATCTGACATTGTGTTAGCACTGTCCTGTAGCTAATCCCCTGTAACAGAGAGGGACTATCTGACATTGTGATAGCACTGTCCTGTAGCTAACCCCCTGTAACAGAGAGGGACTATCTGACATTGTGATAGCACTGTCCTGTAGCTAATCCCCTGTAACAGAGAGGGACTATCTGACATTGTGATAGCACTGTCCTGTAGCTGATCCCCTGTAACAGAGAGATACTATCTGACATTGTGTTAGCACTGTCCTGTAGCTAATCCCCTGTAACAGAGAGGGACTATCTGACATTGTGTTAGCACTGTCCTGTAGCTAATCCCCTGTAACAGAGGGACAATCTGACATTGTGATAGCACTGTCCTGTAGCTGATCCCCTGTAACAGAGAGAGACTATCTGACATTGTGTTAGCACTGTCCTGTAGCTAATCCCCTGTAACAGAGAGGGACAATCTGACATTGTGATAGCACTGTCCTGTAGCTGATCCCCTGTAACAGAGAGAGACTATCTGACATTGTGTTAGCACTGTCCTGTAGCTAATCCCCTGTAACAGAGAGGGACTATCTGACATTGTGTTAGCACTGTCCTGTAGCTAATCCCCTGTAACAGAGAGGGACTATCTGACATTGTTTTAGCACTGTCCTGTAGCTAATCCCCTATAACAGAGAGGGACTATCTGACATTGTGTTAGCACTGTCCTGTAGCTGATCCCCTGTATCAGAGAGTAACTATCTGACATTGTGTTAGCACTGTCCTGTAGCTAATCCCCTGTAACAGAGAGGGACTATCTGACATCGTGTTAGCACTGTCCTGTGGCTAATCCCCTGTAACAGAGTGAGACTATCTGACATTGTGTTAGCACTGTCCTGTAGCTAATCCCCTGTAACAGAGAGGGACTATCTGACATTGTGTTAGCACTGTCCTGTAGCTAATCCCCAGTAACAGAGAGGGACTATCTGACATCGTGTTAGCATTGTCCTGTAGCTAATCCCCTGTAACAGAGTGAGACTATCTGACATTGTGTTAGCACTGTCCTGTAGCTAATCCCCTGTAACAGAGAGGGACTATCTGACATTGTGTTAGCACTGTCCTGTAGCAAATCCCCTGTAACAGAGAAAGACTATGTGACATTGTGACTGTCCTGTAGCTGATCCCCTATAACAGAGAGGGACTATCTGACATTGTGTTAGCACTGTCCTGTAGCTAACCCCCTGTCACAGAGAGGGACTATCTGACATTGTGTTAGTACTGTCCTGTAGCTAATCCCCTATAACAGAGAGGGACTATCTGACATTGTGTTAGCACTCTCCTGTAGCTGATCCCCTATAACAGAGAGGGACTATCTGACATTGTGATAGCACTGTCCTGTAGCTGATCCCCTATAACAGAGAGGGACTATCTGACATTGTGTTAGCACTGTCCTGTAGCTAATCCCCTGTAACAGAGAGGGACAATCTGACATTGTGTTAGCACTGTCCTGCAGCTAATCCCCTGTAACAGAGAGAGACTATCTGACATTGTGTTAGCACTGTCCTGTAGCTGATCCCCTGTAACAGAGAGGGACTATCTGACATTGTTTTAGCACTGTCCTGTAGCTAATCCCCTATAACAGAGAGGGACTATCTGACATTGTGTTAGCACTGTCCTGTAGCTGATCCCCTGTATCAGAGAGTAACTATCTGACATTGTTTTAGCACTGTCCTGTAGCTAATCCCCTGTAACAGAGAGGGACTATCTGACATCGTGTTAGCACTGTCCTGTGGCTAATCCCCTGTAACAGAGTGAGACTATCTGACATTGTGTTAGCACTGTCCTGTAGCTAATCCCCTGTAACAGAGAGGGACTATCTGACATTGTGTTAGCACTGTCCTGTAGCTAATCCCCAGTAACAGAGAGGGACTATCTGACATCGTGTTAGCACTGTCCTGTAGCTAATCCCCTGTAACAGAGTGAGACTATCTGACATTGTGTTAGCACTGTCCTGTAGCTAATCCCCTGTAACAGAGAGGGACTATCTGACATTGTGTTAGCACTGTCCTGTAGCAAATCCCCTGTAACAGAGAAAGACTATGTGACATTGTGACTGTCCTGTAGCTGATCCCCTATAACAGAGAGGGACTATCTGACATTGTGTTAGCACTGTCCTGTAGCTAACCCCCTGTCACAGAGAGGGACTATCTGACATTGTGTTAGTACTGTCCTGTAGCTAATCCCCTATAACAGAGAGGGACTATCTGACATTGTGTTAGCACTGTCCTGTAGCTGATCCCCTGTAACAGAGAGGGACTATCTGACATTGTGATAGCACTGTCCTGTAGCTGATCCCCTGTAACAGAGAGATACTATCTGACATTGTGTTAGCACTGTCCTGTAGCTAATCCCCTGTAACAGAGAGGGACTATCTGACATTGTGTTAGCACTGTCCTGTAGCTAATCCCCTGTAACAGAGGGACAATCTGACATTGTGATAGCACTGTCCTGTAGCTGATCCCCTGTAACAGAGAGAGACTATCTGACATTGTCTTAGCACTGTCCTGTAGCTAATCCCCTGTAACAGAGAGGGACAATCTGACATTGTGATAGCACTGTCCTGTAGCTGATCCCCTGTAACAGAGAGAGAATATCTGACATTGTGTTAGCACTGTCCTGTAGCTAATCCCCTGTAACAGAGAGGGACAATCTGACATTGTGTTAGCACTGTCCTGTAGCAAGTCCCCTGTAACAGAGAAAGACTATGTGACATTGTGACTGTCCTGTAGCTGATCCCCTATAACAGAGAGGGACTATCTGACATTGTGTTAGCACTGTCCTGTAGCTAACCCCCTGTCACAGAGAGGGACTATCTGACATTGTGTTAGTACTGTCCTGTAGCTAATCCCCTATAACAGAGAGGGACTATCTGACAATGTGTTAGCACTGTCCTGTAGCTGATCCCCTGTAACAGAGAGGGACTATCTGACAGTGTGATAGCACTGTCCTGTAGCTGATCCCCTGTAACAGAGAGATACTATCTGACATTGTGTTAGCACTGTCCTGTAGCTAATCCCCTGTAACAGAGAGGGACTATCTGACATTGTGTTAGCACTGTCCTGTAGCTAATCCCCTGTAACAGAGGGACAATCTGACATTGTGTTAGCACTGTCCTGTAGCTGATCCCCTGTAACAGAGAGAGACTATCTGACATTGTGTTAGCACTGTCCTGTAGCTAATCCCCTGTAACAGAGAGGGACAATCTGACATTGTGATAGCACTGTCCTGTAGCTGATCCCCTGTAACAGAGAGGGACTATCTGACATTGTGTTAGCACTGTCCTGTAGCTAATCCCCTATAACAGAGAGGGACTATCTGACATTGTGTTAGCACTTTCCTGTAGCTAATCCCCTGTAACAGAGAGGGACAATATGACATTGTGTTAGCACTGTCCTGTAGCTAATCCCCTATAACAGAGAGGGACTATCTGACATTGTGTTAGCACTGTCCTGTAGCTAATCCCCTGTAACAGAGAGGGACTATCTGACATTGTGTTAGCACTGTCCTGTAGCTAATCCCCTATAACAGAGAGGGACTATCTGACATTGTGTTAGCACTGTCCTGTAGCTAATCCCCTGTAACAGAGAGGGACTATCTGACATTGTGTTAGCACTGTCCTGTAGCTAATCCCCTGTAACAGAGAGGGACTATCTGACAATGTGTTAGCACTGTCCTGTAGCTAATCCCCTGTAACAGAGAGGGACTATCTGACATTGTTTTAGCACTGTCCTGTAGCTAATCCCCTATAACAGAGAGGGACTATCTGACATTGTGTTAGCACTGTCCTGTAGC
Organism: Salvelinus namaycush; assembly: GCF_016432855.1. NCBI lineage: Eukaryota > Metazoa > Chordata > Actinopteri > Salmoniformes > Salmonidae > Salvelinus > Salvelinus namaycush. Next base: position 27,542,020 of record NC_052323.1, read on the forward strand.
TGATCCCCTGTATCAGAGAGTAACTATCTGACAATGTGTTAGCACTGTCTTGTAGCTAATCCCCTGTAACAGAGAGGGACTATCTGACATCGTGTTAGCACTGTCCTGTAGCTAATCCCCTGTAACAGAGAGGGACAATCTGACATCGTGTTAGCACTGTCCTGTAGCTAATCCCCTGTAACAGAGAGGGACTATCTGACATTGTGTTAGCACTGTCCTGTAGCTAATCCCCTGTAACAGAGAGGGACTATCTGACATCGTGTTAGCACTGTCCTGTAGCTAATCCCCTGTAACAGAGTGAGACTATCTGACATTGTGTTAGCACTGTCCTGTAGCTAATCCCCTGTAACAGAGAGGGACTATCTGACATTGTGTTAGCACTGTCCTGTAGCAAATCCCCTGTAACAGAGAAAGACTATGTGACATTGTGACTGTCCTGTAGCTGATCCCCTATAACAGAGAGGGACTATCTGACATTGTGTTAGCACTGTCCTGTAGCTAACCCCCTGTCACAGAGAGGGACTATCTGACATTGTGTTAGTACTGTCCTGTAGCTAATCCCCTGTAACAGAGAGGGACTATCTGACATTGTGTTAGCACTGTCCTGTAGCTGATCCCCTATAACAGAGAGGGACTATCTGACATTGTGTTAGCACTGTCCTGTAGCTAATCCCCTGTAACAGAGAGGGACTATCTGACATTGTGTTAGCACTGTCCTGCAGCTGATCCCCTATAACAGAGAGGGACTATCTGACATTGTGTTAGCACTGTCCTGTAGCTGATCCCCTATAACAGAGAGGGACTATCTGACATTGTGTTAGCACTGTCCTGTAGCAAATCCCCTGTAACAGAGAAAGACTATGTGACATTGTGACTGTCCTGTAGCTGATCCCCTATAACAGAGAGGGACTATCTGACATTGTGTTAGCACTGTCCTGTAGCTAACCCCCTGTCACAGAGAGGGACTATCTGACATTGTGTTAGTACTGTCCTGTAGCTAATCCCCTATAACAGAGAGGGACTATCTGACATTGTGTTAGCACTGTCCTGTAGCTGATCCCCTATAACAGAGATGGACTATCTGACATTGTGTTAGCACTGTCCTGTAGCTGATCCCCTATAACAGAGAGGGACTATCTGACATTGTGTTAGCACTGTCCTGTAGCTAATCCCCTGTAACAGAGAGGGACTATCTGACATTGTGTTAGCACTGTCCTGCAGCTGATCCCCTATAACAGAGAGGGACTATCTGACATTGTGTTAGCACTGTCCTGTAGCTGATCCCCTATAACAGAGAGGGACTATCTGACATTGTGTTAGCACTGTCCTGTAGCTAACCCCCTGTAACAGAGAGGGACTATCTGACATTGTGTTAGCACTGTCCTGTAGCTGATCCCCTGTAACAGAGAAAGACTATGTGACATTGTGACTGTCCTGTAGCTGATCCCCTATAACAGAGAGGGACTATCTGACATTGTGATAGCACTGTCCTGTAGCTAATCCCCTATAACAGAGAGGGACTATCTAACATTGTGATAGCACTGTCCTGTAGCTAACCCCCTGTAACAGAGAAAGACTATCTGACATTGTGATAGCACTATCTGGTCTGGACACTCAATAGTTTATCCATGGTGCTCGAGACATGCCCAACTTTCCCATGGTTTTTCCTCTACATTGGAGGCAGCAGACTGATTCCCTATATAGTGCACTACTTTTGACCCGAGGCCCATAGGGAAAACCTGCATTAGAAGGGTGTGGCCATGCCGTCTAATTACCTGTTTGAATCTCAAGAGCCAGCGAGAGACTTGCTACATGTCCTCCCTCAAATGGAGAGAGAACAATCCTTTTGGCCTCGATTGTGATTAAGAATTTAAAACAAATATTACAGAAAAGCTTTATCTTGTGTGCGGATGAGTGGGGGTAATTGGGGGGGTAGTGGGGTCTGTGTGTGTGTGTGTGTGTGTGTGTGTGTGTGTGTGTGTGTGTGTGTGTGTGTGTGTGTGTGTGTGTGTGTGTGTGTGTGTGTGTGTGTGTGTGTGTGTGTGTGTGTGTGTGTGTGTGTGCTGCCAGAAAACGCAGTGACTTAGACACCCTCAGCAGCACAACGAAGAGTAACATCTATTTTTATGCTGACTGAATGGTAGGAATTTTATGATTAATAACTCAACAATTTCTAGATTTAGATAAAAGTATAACTAATTTAAACTTTGCCTGTATTATTAGTATTATCATATCTGATTAATAATGTTAATTCATGAGGAATGGATTATGAAGTATGTACAAGGAGAAATTAAAACATAATAAACACCATTCAAACTTAGTCAGAGAGATTTGTGTTGAGGGTTATAAAGTAAGCAAAAAGGTTCGTTGAACTATGGTTGAACTGACCCAACTTAGCCCTGAGATGTTTAGATAAGGCAGTGAGTAACTTCTTAGGTCTTCCATTATCTTGAGTTGTCTGCTAAAGTGGTAATAAATTATAGTGAGCCTTCAGGAGAATAAATTATATTGTGTGTCATGTGTGTGCGCTGGGGAGTTGGAATGAACTTTTAACCCTGTTTTATCTTGGTCAAGAGGAGGAGATTTATTCTGTAACCAATGACGTCATATCTTGTATATAAACTGTTGTTTATGGTTAAATGGGAGCGTGCTCCGAGAATAAATACTATTATCTAATTTTAATAAGACTGTATCCTGTCTATTTTATGTTAATAAGTATCTTACAAATTCTTATAAATAGACAGATTGATTTTAATTAATGAGTACATAAAGGAATTATTTAATTCCGTTAACACTGAACCAAGGGGCCATTTACCTATTTGTCAGTTTGGTCATGTCACAGTAGTTAGCTACTTAATCAGCCAATGATGCACAATGCACTACTTTTGACCAGGGCTCATTGTAGTAGCCCAAAGTACTGCACTATGTAGGGAATAAGATACCATTTGGGACGTACACCGTGAAGCAACACAAACATAGACACATGCATACAAACACACAATAAAATACACACTTACACATTGTCACACCCTGATCTGTTTCACCTGTCCTTGTGCTTGTCTCCACCCCCCTCAAGGTGTCGCCCATCTTCCCCATTATCCCATGTTAATTTATACCTGTGTTTTCTGTCTGTCTATTGCCAGTTTGTCTTGTTTGATAAAAAGTTTCCAGAATGTGGCCAATTGTCACAACCTAGCATTGGACGCTTTGCGGGAGCAATTCCGTGGGTTGCTTACAAGGCAGACTACCATGGCAGCCCCTCAGTAATCCTGCTGATAGCAGCACTGTCACCCCGGTTTACCGGGAACCCCGTTTAACTCCCCCGGAGCGCTACGAGGGAGATTCCAGAACCTACCGGGCTTTTCTCTCCCAGTTCTTCGTTCCCCTCGGTCCGCTCGAAGATAGCGTGCATTATTACGCTGATGTCCGGGAGGGCACTCGCCTAGACCACGGCGGTGTGGGAGCAACAATCCACCGTCTGCCTCAGTCTGGAGGTATTTGTGGCGGAGGTGAGAGGTTTTTGAGGCTCTGATATCCAGGAGAGAAGCTGGAGTAACTTCCGGGAGAGAGGCTGCCCGGAAGTGTCACTCCCTGACCATAGAGAGCCCTCGGGGTTCTCCATGGTGTTTTCGGTCAGGTCGTGACTACGGGGGTTTCTAGGTATTATATTTCTATGTTGGTGAGTGTGTATGGTTCCCAATTGGAAGCAGCTGATATTCGTTACCTCTAATTGGGGATCATACTTAGTGTGTCCTTTTCCCCACCTGCTATGTAGGATATTGTTTTATACGATGTGCGCTACGTATTTCACGATCGTTATATCTTTGTTGTTTTTCAAGTGTCACTATCATTAAAATGTGGAACTCTACTCACGCTGCGCCTTGGTCCAATTATTCATACAACGATCGTAACAGGAAGTTACTCCAGCTTCGGCAGACCTCCCTCAGTGTGGCAGACTATGTGGTGGAGTTCCGCACGCTGGCTGTTCGACACGTTCCTGCACGGATTATCAGCGGTGGTAAAGGACAAGGTTGCAGCCCGGGAACTACCGATGGATCTCGACTCACTCATCGCCTTAACCATCCAGATCGATGGACGGTTATGGGAACGTAGGAGGGAGAAGAGGTCTGAATACGGTCCCAATCTCAAGGATCCCACCTCGCATCTGATTAACTCCGGAAGTCCCCGAGAGGTATTGGGATTCTCTTGGCTCCTGCGATACAGTCCCGCCATTGACTGAGCTACTGGTGCCATCGTGGGCTGGAGCCCGTCCCGACACACTCCTTGCCTGAAGTCAGCTCTGCCTGCCCCAGGACTTCTTCCTGGGGGCTTGGAAATTGCCCCTGACTGCGCCGCAGAGTACCAGGACCTCCAGGAGGGGTTCAGTAAGACCCGGGCCACTTTGCATCCGCAGCACCGACCGGTATCTAAGAAGGTCAAGCATGAGGCGCTGGCACGCCGCTATAGGCTACTTACCTAGAAGCCGAGACATTTCCCCCCATTCCAAGATCATTAGCCCCTCTGCTGTTCGTCCTCTGTTGCCCCGTACCCTCCATATTTTTCCAACCTTTTCTGTGTCTAAAGTTAAAACCATGTCTGACTGTCCCTAGTCTTCTGTTTTCAGGCCCACCCCTCTCCCTCGTCTCATCGACGGCCGACCGGCGTGCATGGTGAGAAGCCCCCTGAAGCTTCGACCTCGGGGCAGGGGATTCCAGTACCTGGTTGACTGGAAGGGTTATGGCCCAGAGGAGAGGTGCTGGGTCTCCACTAGGGACATCCTGGACCCAGGACTCATCTCTGAGTTCCAGCGCCGACACCCTCCTCAACCAGGTATGTGCCCGGGTGGCATCCCTAGGGGGGTGGGGGTACTGTCATGCCCTGATCTGTTTCACCTGTCCTTGTGCTTGTCTCCACCCGTCTCCAGGTGTCACCCATCTTCCCCATTCTCCCTGTGTATTTATACCTGTGTTTTCTGTCTGTCTGTTTCCAGTTCATCTTGTTTGTTCAAGTCTATCAGAGTTTTTTCTCAGCTCCGTTTTTTTCCCCTGGTCTCTCTTTCTCGTCCTGGTTTTTGACCTTTGCCTGTCCTGACCCTGTACCTGCCCGCCTGTCCGATGCCTGTCTCTGACCCTGAGCCTGCCTGCCGTCCTGTACTTTGAGCTCTGCTCTGGATTATCGACCCCTGCCTGCCCCTTTGGTTACAATAAACATTGTTACTTCACAGTCTGCACTTGGGTCTTACCTTGATTCTTGATACACATGGATTTTGTGTTATAGATATGTGGTATTATACAGCGGGTGGGTCTAATGCTAATTGGGTAAAACTGCATTCCAGTCAGTGTGCATTCCACAAGTTACCGGTTAATTTGTGGAATATGCTTATTTACTCTGTTCTATCAGTCCAGCCAGGCACTTTATAAACATGATTTCCACGTACTCAGAGGGGTTAAATGTGGAAGACACATTTCAGTTGAATGCATTAAGTTGTACAACTGACTAGGTATCCCCCTTTCCCAATTTCCTATAAAAAAAATTATCTAGACATCATCTCATATTTCTTTAAGACCAGTGGTTCTACCACTTTTTATAGTCCCGTACCCCTTCAAACATTCAACCTCCAGCTGAGTACCCCATCTAGCACCAGGGTCAGCGCACTCTGAAATGTTTTTTGCCATCATTGTAAGCCTGCCACACATACGATACATTTATTAAACATAAGAATGAGTGAGGTTTTTGTCACAACCCGGCTCGTTGGAAGTGACAAAGAGCTCTTATAGGACCAGGGCACAAATAATAATAATCAATAATTTTGCTCTTTATTTAACCATCTTACACATTAAACCTTATTTGTTGATCGAAAATTGTGAATAACTCACCGCAGGTTAATGAGAAGGTTGTGCTTGAAAGGATGCACATAACTCTGCAGTGTTGGGTTGTATTGGAGAGTCTCAGTCTTAAATCATTTTCCACACCTAGTCTGTGCCTGTATTTAGTTTTAAAAATATATTTAAAAAAAACACATATTTTTGTCTTTGTATTTTTTTTTTACCATATCTAATGTGTTATATTCTCCTACATTAATTTAACATTTCCACAAACTTCAAAGTGTTTACTTTAAAACGGTATCAAGAATATGCATATCCTTGCTTCAGGTCCTGAGCCACATGCAGTTAGATTTGGGTATGTCATTTTAGGCGAAAATTGAAAAAAAGGTGTGGATCCTTAAGTGAGAGTAAGAGAGAATTTCGCAAGCCAAGGCTAACTAGCATTAGCGCAGTGACTGATACAGCAATTATGCTAACGCTAGTTAGCAACTTCCTTCAAACTCCACGCAAAGACATAACAATGGTATCCACAAGTTCATCTGACTCTGGGGAATTAGGTAAAGGGCTTAGTTGCCAACATCCTGCAGTAGCTTCTCCATTGACATCACGCTGTATGGGTTATAGGCGGATGTAAGAAGCCATATTATTCTGTCTTCGGGAGATATTCATTTGCCAATTAACTCAACATGTAAGGTTTATAAGAAGAGGAAGGATTAGGGCCCAGATCCTTTGTAATTGGCTCCGTTGGGCCAAAGTTTTAAAAACAACAGGGTTGCGTTCCAAATGTAACCCTATTCTCTATATAGTGCACTACTTTTGACCAGAGCCCCATAGGAAATAGGCTGTTATTTGGGACGCAACCTTAGAAATAACAGGCTTGGGAAACAAGGCAGACTTCATTAAGTTGACAATGAAGGGTGGGGGCCTGGGTAAGAAAGAAAACATGTTATCCAGTACAGTGCTGTGTAAGGTGTTGACAACAAAGTGGCATGTCAGAATTTCCGTATTTCCATGAAATCGAGCTCACTCTGTGTACGGTAGGTCGTACACGTGTTGGCCCAGTTATAACACTCTTGGTTATGACAATCGGGACTGTGTTGGGAGTCTTTCATTGGCTCTGCAGAAAGCAGATAGTTGTGTAAAGTCAGTCTGATGAGAGTCTGGATAGGCTTTAAAAACCCTGTTCCTTTCCAGCGGCCTCAGTCCACGGCCATGTACCTCAACCACACGTCCTCGTTCTACTGCGGAGTCAACACCTTCCTGCAGCTATGCGCTTCATCCAAGGTTATTCTCTTGGTCCCCGGCTTCGGTCTCAACATCTTCATCCTGACCTCGCTGATCTCCTGCCTGCTCAGCCGACGCAGTAAGATACGGAGCAACGTGGCCGTCTTTATCCTAGGCAGCACCACCTGTAACCTGGTCAACCTCAGGTGAATTTCCCTCTTACTATGTGAAGCACATTAACTGTGTTTATACAGACAGCCCAATTCTGATATTTTTCCCAATGGTACACCAATTAGTTGCAAAAAAAAAGATCCGAATTGGGCTGCCTGTGTGAACGCAGCCTTTAAGCTACTGGAGAAGCGATAAATGAACCCAATAAATTATGACTATTTTTATTATTAGTCTTTGGCCCCTGATTATCCACTGGAGGACCCATGGACGTTGGGCTCTGGGCGAGGGGCTCTGTGAGGTCATGGTCAGCGCCAAGCAACTGACTTCCTCAGGTATTCCTTAAATGTAACGTGTGCTATTATTGTTTTTTTAAATGTATAACCATTTTCTACCTTTTCACTTAAGTCACATTTTCATTTAGTCATGCATTAATGTCAATGGGAGACTAAGTAAAAATTTGACTGGAAGTTAGGATTTGCCCCCTGATATTATTTCCTTAGCCGTGGAATGCTGAATGTCAATGATTCTATATTTTGTTTGGTCTGTATTTTGTATTTTCTTGTAATAATTGAATAAAAACATCTATTTTTCAGCTTCCTACCACTACGTCTCCTTCATCTCCTTCTCCATCTACCTGACGGTGGTGTGTGACTGTGGTCGTCTGGTGAACAGCAGGGCGTTCCTGGCTCTGGAGCTGCTCTTCCCCCTGCTCCCTGTGGGGTTGAAGGAGCTGATCCAGTGGGTCCTAGGGAGCAGGGTGAAACACCTGGACCCCGTCAACCACACATGCTTCTCCTATATCAATGATAGAGTCATGAGGGTTCTCATGCTGGTCAAGGTATTTATCAGTGTTGTTGTATTGTGGTATTTATTGATGCTACCTGATGCTATGTTGTATCCTTCCTATCTACCTATCTACATATGTATCTACCTACCTATCTATTCAAGATCACGGTGTTCCTGCCGTTGAACCTGTATTTCTACGCTCATGTGCTGCATACGATTTTCAAGAGCGCCAAGGTGATGCACCGGAGCCAGGTGGTCAATAAGCAACTGGCCAAGGTGTTTGGTGTCATATCTCTGATTACACTACTGGCACATCTTCCTGGTGAGTGATTGATAACTAACTAGTCGCTTGTTTTCTCCTTGACCTGATAACTAACTAGTCTCTTGTTTTCTCCTTGACCTGATAAATAACTAGTCTCTTGCTTTCTCCCTGACCTGATAACTAACTAGTCTCTTGTTTTCTCCTTGACCTGATAACTAACTAGTCTCTTGTTTTCTCCTTGACCATATAACTAACTAGTCTCTTGTTTTCTCCTTGACCATATAACTAACTAGTCTCTTGTTTTCTCCTTGACCTGATAACTAACTAGTCTCTTGTTTTCTCCTTGACCAAGACACGTTTTTTGTGGAGATTTTATCATGTGCCTTATGTGCTGCATTGTATTGGTTATAACTATCACTGCATTGTCTTGTATTGGTTATAACTATCACTGCATTGTCTTGTATTGGTTAGAACTATCACTGCATTGTCTTGTATTGGTTAGAACTATCACTGCATTGTCTTGTATTGGTTATAACAATCACTGCATGGTCTTGTATTGGTTAGAACTATCACTGCATTGTCTTGTATTGGTTAGAACTATCACTGCATTGTCTTGTATTGGTTAGAACTATCACTGCATTGGCTTGTATTAGTTATAACTATCACTGCATTGTATTGTATTGGTTAGAACTATCACTGCATTGTCTTGTATTTGTTAGAACTATCACTGCATTGTCTTGTATTGGTTATAACTATCACTGCATTGGCTTGTATTGGTTAGAACTATCACTGCATTGTCCTGTATTGGTTGGAACTATCACTGCATTGTCTTGTATTGGTTAGAACTATCACTGCATTGTCCTGTATTGGTTGGAACTATCACTGCATTGTCTTGTATTGGTTAGAACTATCACTGCATTGTCCTGTATTGGTTGGAACTATCACTGCATTGTCTTGTATTGGTTAGAACTATTACTGCATTGGCCATATTTTCTTGTTGAAGACCTTTTCAGTAGATACTGTGATAAACCTGTATATTACACTCTGAGCGATGCAGAAACTTTGAAACTGCTGACCTCTCTCTCTCTCTGTAGGTGGGATATTCACTCTGATGAAGGAACCCACAGTGTGCCATGAGATGGTGGAAGAGTTTCTGCTGGGTCTTCCTCTCTTCTCCAGCCCCATCGTACTGCTATGTATGAATAAAGAGCTGCAGACCCACTGTGTAACACTGCTGAAGTGTAAACCTGTGTCCTGCAGCAGGAAAGACAAGACAGGGATCAAGACTGATGAGCAACACAAGAGTCTGACCATTGGAGAAACAGTGGTTATCAGTGAGTCTGGTATGTGAGGAATTGGTATATCTTTCATCCAAATGCACTTTCAAAAAAAATATATGATGGAAAATAATAGAAAACATAAATCCATGTGTTTTAATCACTGTCCTAAAAATGTAGAGTTTATAGAATGTTTGTATATTATATTTGTTACATTGTAACATATAATTGGTTAACATTCCATTAGAAATGGTGCAACTATACAGAAGACAACCTCTGAGAGTATCAAGTGATGAGAGAATGCCTGCCTCTGCTCCTGGTTATCGTTCAATGGTCATATAGTGCCCTCTAGTGGAAACAGATGGACTTACAGTCCACGGAAAACCTCATGGAGGATCCTGTTCATGTTTATTTGATTGATGTGGATGAAGCAACACTATTCCTGCTAGATTGTGTGACTGGTTTCACTGCATGGCCTTTGTCAAACGTACTTCAGAAAGGGCTATGAGAGAAATTGTTATAAATACAGATTATTATCCTATATTACCATGAAGCAGTCATATAGTTCTGTTTTGGACGCTGACAGCAGTGCTGGAAAAAGTACCCAGTTGTGATACTTGAGAAAAAATAAAGATACTTAAATACAAAATGACTCAAGTAAAAGTTAGTCACCCAATAAAATACTACCTGAGTAAAAGTCTGAAAGTATTTGGTTTTAAATATACAGTACCAGTCAAAGGTTTGGACACAGCTACTAATTCCAGGGTTTTTCTTTATTTTAACTGTAGAATAATTGTAGAGTAATAGTGAAGACATCACAACGCTGAAGTAACACAAATGGAATCATGTAGTAAACAAAAAAAGTGTTAAACAATTTTTGGGGAAATTATATTTGAGATTCTTAAAAGCAGCCACCCTTTGGCTTGATGACAGCTTTGAACAGTCTTGGCATTCTCTCACCCAGCTGTGTTGTGACAACTGATTGGCCTCCAACTGCTCTTAAACGCTAGTACAACTAAATGCATGCTCTTCAACCGATCGCTGCCCGTACCCGCCTGCCCGACTAGAATCACTACTCTGGACGGTTCTGACTGAGAATATGTGGACAACTACAAATACCTAGGTGTCTGGTTAGACTGTAAACTCTCCTTCCAGACTCATATTAAGCATCTCCAATCCAAAATTAAATCTAGAATTGGCTTCCAATTTCGCAACAAAGCCTCCTTCAGCCTCCTTCACTCACGGCGCCAAACATACCCTCGTAAAACTGACTATCTTACCGATCCTCAACTTCGGCGATGTCATTTACAAAATAGCCTCCGGCACTCTACTCAGCAAGCTGGATGCAGTCTATCACAGTGCCATCTGTTTTGTCACCAAAGCCCCATATACCACCCACCACTGCGACCTGTATGTTCTCATCGGCTGGCCCTTGCTACACACAGTCCCACTGGCTCCAGGTCATCTATAAGTCTTTGCTAGGTAAAGCTCTGCCTTATCTCAGCTCACTGGTCACCATAACAACACTCACCCGTAGCACGGCTCCAGCAGGTATAATATCTCACTGGTCATCCCCAAAGCCAACACCTCCTTTGGCCGCCTTTCCTTCCAGTTCTCTGCTGCCAATGACTGGAACGAATTGCAAAAATTGCTGAAGTTGGAGACTTATATCACCCTCACTAACTTTAAGCATCAGCTATCTGAGCAGCTTACCGATCCCTGCAGCTGTACATAGCCCATCCAACTACCTATCTCATCCCCATATTGTTTTTATTTACTTTTGCACACCAGTATTTCTACTTGCACATCATCATCTGCACATCTATCACTCCAGGGTTAATTTGCTAAATTGTAATTACTTCGCTACTATGGCCTATTTATTGCCTTACCTCCTTACTCCATTTGCACACACTGTATATTGATTTTTCTATTGTGTTATTGACTGTACGTTTGTTTATGTGTAACTCTGTGTTGTTGTTTTTTGTCGCACTGCTTTGCTTTATCTTGGCCAGGTCGCAGTTATAAATGAGAACTTGTTCTCAACTGGCCTACCTGGTTAAATAAAGGTGAAATAAAAAATATAAAAAAAGGGGTGGTATACAGAAGAGCCCTATTTGGTAAAAGACCAAGAACAGCTCAAATAAGCGAAGAGAAATGACAGAAATGACAGAAAAGGTGGAGTTACCTCTGCTGCACAGGATACGTTCATTAGAGTTAAGTGCTCATCAGATTACAGCCCAAATAAATGCTTCAGAGTTGGTGTAAATCAGCACTTCATTGTCGAATTGCTGCAAAGAAACCACTACTAAAGGACACCAATAAGAAGAAGAGACTTGCTTGGGCCAAGAAACACGAGCAATGGACATTAGACCAGTGGAAATCTGTCCTTTGGTCTGATGAGTCCAAATTTGAGATTTTTGGTTCCAACTACAGTGTTGTTGTGAGACGCAGAGAAGATGAATGGATGGTCTCCGCATGTTTGGTCCCCACTTTGGAGCATTGAGGAGGAGGTGTGATGGTGTGGGGGTGCTTGCCTGGTGACACTATCTGTGATTTATTTAGAATTCAAGGCACACTTAACCAGCATGTCAACCACAGCATTCTGCAGCAATACGCCATCCCATCTGGTTTGCACTTAGTGGGACTATCATTTGTTTTTCAACAGGACAATGACCCAACACACCCAACAAGGCTGTGTATGGCCTATTTGACTAAGAAAGAGAGTGATGGAGTGCTGCATCAGATGACCTGGCCTCAACAGTCACCCGACCTCAACCCAATTGAGATGGTTTGGGATGAGTTGGACCGCAACCTACAAGTGCTCAGCATATGTGGGAACTTCTTCTAGACTGTTGGAAAAGCATTCCAGGTGGAGCTGGTTGAGAGAATGCCAAGAGTGTGCAAAGCTGTCGTCAAGGCAAAGGGGGCTACTTTGAATAATCTAAAATATATTTTGATTTGTTTAACGCTTTTTTGGTTACTACATGATTCCATGTGTGTTATTTCATAGTTTTGATGTCTTCACTATTATTCTACAATGTAGAAAATAGTAAAAAATAAAGAAAAACCTTTGAATGAGTAGGTGTCCAAACATTTGTATTACGGATAGCCAGAGTCACACAAACCCTCAGACATCATTTAC